>NW_015633546.1:913070-932990 GCF_001515625.1 Sinocyclocheilus rhinocerous
AAAAAAAAAAAAAAAATCGGTTCATAAGAGTAATTTATTAAAGTTTTGGGCATCCATCCTCACATCAACGTAACTCTTTATGCAACTTTTCATGCAGATCTTTTCATGACTATCACTAATAGTTCCTACATTTTTTATTTATTTTTTGCAACAATTTTAGTCAGTCTGGGGCCCTGTTACCACCCTTCTTCATCTCAGTATGGTATAACATGATCTCCATAATATCTCCATCTGCCACTTCTCTTAGAATGAACTGAATGAATGGACTTGCCACTTACAAAGTATTTAGAGTAAGAGATTAGCACTTAGCAGCCTTAACTCTCTCTTCCTTCAACAGAACCAGATCTAGGGTCAGGAGATGGCCTCTTTGGCACACCGTCTCCAGATGTCTACCGAATTAAGAGGGCAAGAATGTCATCTTTCCGAGTCAATTCTCCCTTAATCACTGCTGAGACCAAGGTTCGAGGGAAGTAGTCTGCATATTCCAAAGAGCGAAGCCATCGTTTCCATCTCAATTTCATCATCAATAAATCAGCTGAACTGGCAACAACTACACAAGTCTCCTGAGACACACACACACACACACACATTCTACAGTTCCAACCGCTTTGGAATATTCCAGTTAGTCAAGAAGGGGGAGACACCTCAGGGAAGACCAAATGGTGCTGTATAAATTAACCACCTCTAATGGGACTCACAGGTTCCTAGCACCTCTCCTCTGGCAAATTATTGTGGTTTGCCATCATGTTGTGTCACTCTTATGACATAACCAAATGAACAGAATTAGTCTCAAAAACAATTAATCAATTCGTCGTTTCACCTGAAAAAGGAAACATGTTTTAAAATAGGATACACAGAAACAGTATTGGTGCTTGTGTAATTGTTTAACAAAATTGTGGGCAAAGAAGGGTACAAAATGTGATGGAGATGAAGAACGTTTTTTTAGGAGAGCATCAAACCATATTATTAGTCTTTCCAGCTGCTGTTAGGAGCTCATAGTAACTTCAGCAAATGTACTGTATGACAAAATGCACATAACAATTCTGCTATTCAGCCAAACTCCACACTTTCCCCAATGAGAAAAACTGATTTCATATTCCGTTCCTTGGATTAAATGCACTATGTAGATAGAGAATCACCTTGTTTTTGTTTTTTTTTTAAAGAGGAAGGACAACTGTAAACATGTATAAACTTTAATAGACAGTTCTGTGGTAATAGGCTTTGGGCTTGGGTTTCCTCTCCCTTTTCAAACGGACTAAAGCTGTAACTAGATTTGAATTGGTGAAAGCAAATTGTTTCAATGTTTTTTCTTTCTTTTGTTAAAACATGCCTTTGAGCATGATTTTAAGTGGTTCTGAATACAATTTTTGGATTCTCCTCTATTGTCTCTAGTTCAGCACAATTATTAAGTAACCCTAAAATAAATAAAATAAAAATGTGCAATTGTGTGAGCTAGAGGAGACCACACAAAATCCAACTGGAGCACAAGGGGAAGCGGGAAACTACTCGTATAACTTGAATTCTGTTTTTGTGTTTCATGCATGTCTTTCCATCACAGTTACATGCATAGGACTGGTTTCCTTCCTCAATACCTTTCCATGTCTTCGTATTCCTATATAAATATTGTTGTATTCATTATTTATAGATGACTATTAGCAATTGATGTTTTCTCTACTCTGTATACCAATTCATGTATTTTTCCATTTCTAGCCTCTTGTGTGAATTTGTCTTGCCAGTGTGCAGAGTCTTACCAATTGATGTTAAAACGAAATAAACTTTGTTGTGCGTTTCTATTTTTAAGACAATCCATGGTTTTATCAATACTCATACTACCTGAATGTTTAATTTGTGATATTTTAATGAAGATTCTGTAGCCAAGAAACCTCGACTAAAATACTGACATATGCACATGACTCTCCTGGCCTGACAGGCTGCTAATGTGGATTTAATGATAGCATGTCCATGGAGAAGTTTCTTGGAACGTCCCATGTCTCATCCACTGGGACAGTTTGGTTGCTGTTCAGAGCGTTTTTCCATTCTTTCAACTTTTATCATAAAAGCTGCCAACACCATAATATAAATATATTAATTTTTTGATACACATCCACAAGTCATGAAGTAGTAAATACACAGTAACAGTTCACCAGGAAGATCGATGCCTTGTTGAAGTAATGGTTCACCAAAAAATGAAAATTTGCTTAAACCCTTAAGCTATCCAAGATATAGCTGAATTTCTTCTTCGGAACAGGTTTGGAGAAATTTAGCGTTACGTCACTAGCTCAGTAATGGAGTGAATGGGTGCCGTCAGAATGAGAGTTCAAACAGCTATTAAAACATCTACCAGTCCATCATTTAACGTCTTGTGAAGCAAAAAGCAAGACCTCTTCATTTCAAATAAATCCTCTATCCATAGTATTTCTATGGATGTTGTCTTTTCTGAATCAGGAGAGAAATATGCCCAGATCTGGCAGCGTTTACAAGTGAAAACAGTCCTTATAGATTATGGACACATAATTTGGCCAGAAGTGATGGTTTAATGTTAAAACGCCTTAATGATAGGTTTGTTTATTACAAACACACAAACTTTCCCTTCGCAAGATGTTAATTGTTGGACTGGAGACACATGGATGTCATGTGATGTTTTTATCGGCTGTTTGGACTCTCATTCTGATGGCACCCAAGGGATGTAATACTAAATTTCTCCAAATCTGTTCCAATGAAGAAACAAACTAATCTTCATTTTGGATGCCCTGAGAGTGAGTGAATTTTCAGCTAATTTTCATTTTTGGTTGAACTATTGCTTAAGTAATGGAATGAAATAGGGCAATCCTATAGTACAGCTTCAGTTTGAAGCAGTATCCCTGAGCTATGACGCTGATGATGACTTCTTTCCTTTTGAGATGACCACAGCCTCCTCCCCAATCTGATCATCAATAAGCAGAGAGATTGCTCCATCCAGCTGCCCTGTAGCGGCCAGAGCCACAACAGCTTTCTCTGTGGGGAAGCCCATCTTCTCTAGCTGTTGCAACCTGAAAGTGCAGGAGTTTAGATAGATGAACAGCATTCAAGAGATCACTGTTGAAGAAACACTCATGTACAGTATGTACTAACCGTATAGAGGACACTGAGGACTTGGGTACTTCCACTTTGTCCGCAACACCTTCGGGTGCGTCGTGGAGTGATGCTAGTATCCCTGCTCTCAGCATCTCCTCCTCTAACAGCTGTGAATCGGTTGCCATCAAAGGCTCCTGATGCCACTCAGACACAGAATGCTGCCATGCAGAATGATCTTCCAACTGGGATCTACTGGTTGATGGCTCTGGTCTATTACAGAACAATAATAAAGCTCATTCATTCTAGTTACATTATGCGGTTTTAAAAAAAGGAATTAGTAGCATAAAGTTCACATTAACCTTATTGAGGTGTTGTGGTAAACAGGCAGGTGTGGATGAGAGGTAACAGGGATGTAAGCCCATTTTGGCAAGCAGGCACAAGCACCCAGTTTCTCTATCTGCTCCAGTATTTCAATAAACTCATTATTGTCTGTATAATATATTAAGGGCATTACTTTAATGAGTTTATAAAGAGATCATTTTATACCGCAAAGTGTACCACAGTGGTTCTCAACCAGGGGTCTCAGCAAACATCTAAGGGGGCTGCAGGGTGACTTAAGAATTTAAATCACTGTATATATAGCAATAATCTAACTCTACATACTCTAACGCCGCAAAAAAAAATCACATAAAATACTATATATATTAAATGAATTAAAAATCTGTCATCATTTTCTCCACCTCATGCACTTCCAAACCTGTATGACTTTCTTTTGTGGAATGTTGTCAAGTAGTTTCGGTTCCCATTGACTTTCATTGTATAGACAAAAAATGCAATGAAAGTCACTGGGAACCAAAACTGTTTGGTTATCAACATTCTTCAAAAATATTTAGCAAACCGGTTTGGAATGACATGAGGGTGAGTACGGTATGTGATGAAGAGTTTTTATTTTTGGGTGGACTATCACTTTAACCACAATTTCTGTTAATAAAAAAAGTCTGAAAACTTGAAATATATCGAAAATAGTCTATATGTGGGGTCTTTGAATATTGTGTTGGACATCGGTGAGCCTTTAAGTCGAAAAAGTTGAGAAAGGATACAGTTGAGACCCAGGCAAATGGCATAAAAGTGCAGCAGGCCAGGAGCACTGGGAAGCAGGAAGAGGTTGAGGATCAAGAGGAGCCAAGGCAAGGACCAGACAGGAACAAAGCGCAAGACTCTCCTCTGCTTCACCTGCCGACACTGAGCTGTGAGCAGGACAAGGTGGGTGGCTGAGTAACCACTGACCCTGCTGGCTTCATCCCCGGTAACAAAGAGAAAGAGGGCATAAATAGGAGGAAGGAGCACAGTAGAGATAAAGGAGAGGGCTAGGAAGACAAAAGTGCCCCATCTTCTCTCCTGACAGGGCCCGAGCCACAGCAGCAGAGTGATGTTGTAGAGAAATGAGGTTAACTCCTCATTACTGAAGGCGTAGAAGATGAAATCTGCAATACACAAGGAACATCAGGAACTGAATGTTTAGAATCTAGAATCATAGACCTTGTGAATCGGTTGCCATCAAAGGCTCCTGATGCCACTCAGACACAGAATGCTGCCATGCAGAATGATCTTCCAACTGGGATCTACTGGTTGATGGCTCTGGTCTATTACAGAACAATAATAAAGCTCATTCATTCTAGTTACATTATGCGGTTTTAAAAAAAGGAATTAGTAGCATAAAGTTCACATTAACCTTATTGAGGTGTTGTGGTAAACAGGCAGGTGTGGATGAGAGGTAACAGGGATGTAAGCCCATTTTGGCAAGCAGGCACAAGCACCCAGTTTCTCTATCTGCTCCAGTATTTCAATAAACTCATTATTGTCTGTATAATATATTAAGGGCATTACTTTAATGAGTTTATAAAGAGATCATTTTATACCGCAAAGTGTACCACAGTGGTTCTCAACCAGGGGTCTCAGCAAACATCTAAGGGGGCTGCAGGGTGACTTAAGAATTTAAATTTATATATATATAGCAATAATCTAACTCTACATACTCTAACGCCGCAAAAAAAATCACATAAAATACTATATATATTAAATGAATTAAAAATCTGTCATCATTTTCTCCACCTCATGTACTTCCAAACCTGTATGACTTTCTTTTGTGGAATGTTGTCAAGTAGTTTCGGTTCCCATTGACTTTCATTGTATAGACAAAAAATGCAATGAAAGTCACTGGGAACCAAAACTGTTTGGTTATCAACATTCTTCAAAGATATTTAGCAAACCGGTTTGGAATGACATGAGGGTGAGTACGGTATGTGATGAAGAGTTTTTATTTTTGGGTGGACTATCACTTTAACCACAATTTCTGTTAATAAAAAAAGTCTGAAAACTTGAAATATATCGAAAATAGTCTATATGTGGGGTCTTTGAATATTGTGTTGGACATCGGTGAGCCTTTAAGTCGAAAAAGTTGAGAAAGGATACAGTTGAGACCCAGGCAAATGGCATAAAAGTGCAGCAGGCCAGGAGCACTGGGAAGCAGGAAGAGGTTGAGGATCAAGAGGAGCCAAGGCAAGGACCAGACAGGAACAAAGCGCAAGACTCTCCTCTGCTTCACCTGCCGACACTGAGCTGTGAGCAGGACAAGGTGGGTGGCTGAGTAACCACTGACCCTGCTGGCTTCATCCCCGGTAACAAAGAGAAAGAGGGCATAAATAGGAGGAAGGAGCACAGTAGAGATAAAGGAGAGGGCTAGGAAGACAAAAGTGCCCCATCTTCTCTCCTGACAGGGCCCGAGCCACAGCAGCAGAGTGATGTTGTAGAGAAATGAGGTTAACTCCTCGTTACTGAAGGCGTAGAAGATGAAATCTGCAATACACAAGGAACATCAGGAACTGAATGTTTAGAATCTAGAATCATAGTCCTGTACATTCGTGCATTGCTTACCATAAAATCCAGGAAAATCCCCGCCTGGTCCTAAACTTAGACTGGCGTGAATACCACAGAGCCAAGTCGACAAAATTAATAGGAGTATTAAAAATGTTCCACTACAATAACCTGGACGGTTTGATCCAAACCACATCCATGCCGAAAAGAGATGATCAAACATTGTAAAATGAAAAACGCATCACCCGACAGTTGCTATCATTACAAGTATATATCTAAATAGGCAGGAATATCATAATGTATGTATTCATGTTTCCAGTTTCACTTCATTCCAGTTTACGACGCTGTCATATTGAGGTCTGTTTTAACAGATACTTCATCTAACGATGAGAGTACTTACTACAACGTGCACAAATATCCAATTTGTTATAATAATTTAAAAAATAATGATAATAAACAAGTAGGCTAAGACCAAGCTACACCAGTAACCAATGTCATTTGCAAACCCTTTTATTTTGACAGCGAATAACTTCCTTTTACGGGCAAGGGCATTGGGGGAGTATCCGAATATGTTTAGTAAAACGTAATTTTAATACGCATATTTATGGAATTGTTAAACTATATCTAACTGTTTTATAGAGATTAGTAATTGATCGAATCAATTGTATAGATAATCAGGCAAATAACATGTTAATAATTACAAACAGAGATTTACATCCGCCCCCCTCTACACTCGGTTTATTGGTACGTTCCAAATTGACT
Source organism: Sinocyclocheilus rhinocerous (assembly GCF_001515625.1). Classification (NCBI taxonomy): domain Eukaryota; kingdom Metazoa; phylum Chordata; class Actinopteri; order Cypriniformes; family Cyprinidae; genus Sinocyclocheilus; species Sinocyclocheilus rhinocerous. The sequence continues at coordinate 919,761 of NW_015633546.1, forward strand.
TCACGCATGCGCACTTATCGCGCATGCACAGTCGTTCACATCGCGAACGTTCTCCAACGGAAAGATGGCGTCAGTCTCGAGTGAGTTTTTTTTTTCTCGTTTATGTCGTTTACATTTTTTATGATTTTAGTACTTTGCAAATGCTAGAAATTGTCACAGTTGAGGTAATCGTTAAATAATGTTAAGAATTTGGGAGCTTTTGTATAACTGACATTCCTCGAGCACGCGGCCTAAGATTTGTGTTTTTAGGTCAAGGTGGTTGTTTGAAGCTAACAGATCGTTAGCTCGGCCCAACCGGTTTTAAAATTAGTTTATAGTATAATAAGAGCATAAATTTAACACGCCATCAAAATAATTTACTGTAATGCGTTTTCGTGTTCTTTTACGTGTCTAAACCCAGAGCTCGTTTCAGCAAGTAAACAGTGGCTAGCAGGCGTGGTTTAAAAACTGCGGGATAAAGAGCGCAGCCACCTCAACGAACGCAATGTTTAGTGTTGGTATTGCACTCTTGCTTTTAGTGTTTCAAAATAAACTTGCACCTGAGGTTTGGTTTCTTGCAAGTCTTGTTTTTGATGTTTTTTCATCGTCAGTTTTAGAGTTAAAATATCGCGAAATCGTTAACGTTCAAATGCATGGTTTACTTAAAGGGGTCATATGATGTTGCTAAAAAGAACATTATTGTGTGTATTTGGTGGAATGAAATGTGTTTATGCGGTTTAAAGTAAAAAAAAAAACATTATTTTCCACATACTGTACATTGTTTCTCCTCTATGCCCGCCTTTCTGAAACGCGTCGATTTTTACAAAGCTCATCGGTCTGAAAAGCGAGGTGTGCTGTGATTGGCCAGCTATCCAGTGCGTTGTGATTAGCCGAATACCTCAAGCGTGAGACGGAAATGTTACGCCCCTTACCATATTGTGATGCTCTGTCCGGCCGGAGCAACGATTCAAAAACATTAAAACCCATTATAAACGAGGCATTTGTTGCATCTAGTGGGGACATAATTACGGATTATAATGCCTTTTACTGTCTTTTTACGCGTTGCATCGCGCCGCGTAAACATAAAACCATGTCTGCATTTGTGATCGGAGAAATGACAAACAACAAGCGCTACTCTACACTGCTCAACTCGCATTTGAATCGTCAGTGGCAAATTCTTTAAATAAAAACATACTTGCAGTCTGAGTCAGAACAGCCGGCATTGTAGTCTATCTACTCTTCCAGGATCAGGAAACAGTCCTCCATAAAATGTGCTGCACACAAATTAATATTTGGGTTGAACTGTTCTGGAACAGCGTTGTAAATACAACTTAACCACTGATTTCTAGTCGTGTCCTCTTTTGGAAGACCAAACTAAGTAGTTTCACACACGGCGGACGAGAGTGAGCAGAGGCGGCGGGCTTGAGAACGGCGCGGCCGGCGCTGTTTTAGGTAGGCGTGGTTGACTTAACTTTTATAAAGAATATCTCTTTGGATTTGAGACTTTAATCTTTGCAACTTTACAGATGTTTTTTATGCACCAAGAGCTTGTAACACTTCAAAGAGAAAGGACAAATTGAAATCGCATATGACCCCTTTAAATTTATCGCGCTTACTTAACTAAAATCTAAGTGTGGTGGTTCAATATCACGGACCCCTGTTTCTTATGAATGCTTTAGTACTTTCAACAACTAGGCCTGTCTTGTTGATTTAAGCTTTGTTCCAACTGAATAGCTGGAATTCAGCAGGGGCTACACTTCATTGTCTGTGTTGAGGGGTTTGCTCAAGTCATGCATGTTTCTCCCATCGTTTTTGGACTATAATAAAACGCTAGATGTGCAGTCAGTATGCATCTATATTTTCCTGATGTTATGCAGCTCTAACTGTGTTTGCAGGAAATCTAACTTTTGTAATCATTTACTTCCCTGTAGATTATAGCAGCTACAACCAGGCTGGTGCACAGCAGTCGTAAGTCCACCTCCATTAACATGCTGTATACTTTAACACAATGCATACTTTTCTTTATCTAAAAAAAAATATATAACAAAACATACATAAAATGCACATTTTACACAGGTATGGCTCATACACCACCCCACCTACTCAGGGCTATGGACAGACTGCACAGGTAAGTCTAAACTCCTCAAACACACAAATTCCCACACATGCTGTGTATTTGTTTGATAATAATTTATAGTTTTCATGTAACGTCACATCCTTACAGGAACGCACACCTAGAGGGCAAAACAAGGCTTTCATCCATTGACGGCTGTTTTTTTTTATTTTTTATTTTTTTTAGGTTTGCATCAAGTAGCATGAAACTAATATTAAAAGGCCAAATTAAGTATACAACTTATTGATGATGCATACTTTGTACAGGCAAGCAGTTAAACCCAGAATATAAACGCAATGCACAAAGTTTCACATTAAATGGTTTTCCATAGAAAACCATTATAAAAATTAAAAAAAAACACTTGGCACATTGCATTTGTTTTCCAGGCTCATATGCTTGCCTATATAAAGTATGCATCATCAGAGAGGTGTGTACTGAATTTGATCATTTTAATTCATTAAGGCACTTTAAGTGTTTTTTACATTAAACGTTTTATATTGTTCTACTGTTTTTAGTAATTGAAATATTGCAGCTGGTGCTTTGCATTTTGTTCACTTTTTTTTTTTTTATTCTTTTAAGAGGTGTTCTAAATATTAGTGGATTGAAAACAGAGAAAATTGACAGGCTTGTGCTGCAGTTTAATGGATGTTTTGCCCTCCAGGTCTTCACGGCAGTCATGTGACTGAAAACTATGAATTGAGCAATCCTGGTTGTATCTGATGTTTTACGTGTTAAAGAGATTCCAGTGGCATTTAATTCAGCAAAACTTCTTTTATAACAGGGTTATTCTCAGCAAGATTATGGCTCATATGCTCAACCCCCCGCTACACCTGAGTCCACCTACAGTCAGGCAGCGCCCTCTGCTGGAGCGTATGCACAGCAGCAGTATGGATCCTCATATGGACAAGCAGCAACAACTGCTGCAGCAGCAGCAGCAGCGCCAGGTCTGTAGACAAAGCTTATGGTGCTTTTCCACTGCATGGTACGGCTCACTTTTGAGTTGTTTTCCACTAGGTACAGTACCTGGAACTTTTTTCAGTACCACCTCGGCTGAGGTTCCAAGCAGAAGATGATTTTTTTTTTTCATTGGAGCATGCTGTATTATGAATAGAGGACCTGTATTTTAGCTGGAAGCAATGGTTTGAAGTTAATATCTTGATGGTTTTTACAAACATGCAGCTTTTCACTTCACAAGAACATTATTTGATGGATTGGTGTCATGTGGATTGTGATTTTTTTTATCAGCTGTTTGAACACTCATTCTGATGGCACCTATTCAGTGCAGAGGATCCATTGGTTGATGTAATTGATTTTTAAATTTCTCAATTTTCTCTTAAAAGTCCTTTTAAAGCACAATTTTCTATATTTTAAGTGTGATTTTCTGTTTGTTTTTTTTAGAAATGCAGAGACCAACAAACTTTGTGGGGAAATTTGCAAGCAATGCAAAGTGTCTTAGTGTATTACTGTTAAAAGGATCTGAAAAAGTAGATTTCTTGCAAGAACACTGAAATTGCAAATGTGTATTGACATTTTTGACTTTGGTACTTCCCACGCCTTTTAGTTGTTTGGCTTGGAAATTCCTGCTTTCTAAATTGCACCATTTTAGTTCTCTTGTACACATGGTCATGCTGTTTATTCAGGTGCACATAGAACATGATTCTCAAAACTAATGTTAAATCATTATTCTCCCTCTCAGCTGCATATGGAACAGCACAGCCAGGAGCTTATAGTCAGCCTGCGCAGAGTTACGGGGCCAGCAGCTACACCAGCTCCACTGCGGCCCCTGCCACCCAGGCCTCCTATGGCTCCCAGCCCGGATACGCCACCCAGCCGGCCTATTCTGGCTACAGTCAGCAGCCTGCTGCCTCCGCTCCTCAGAGGTAACTGGACCGCCTCCTAGAGCATCACATCAACAGGATGCTGTTATGGAGCCTCCCACAGTATTTCCATATGCTGTTCTTTCTTCATGCTGAACGCCACTTGAAATACACAGTTCCCATGCAAATCCCCTGTTTCTTTCTGTAGTGAATAAGTAAGATCAAAGAAGCTGTTTATGCTAACATGCTGATATTTCTAATATGTAACATTTCTTAATATTATCGGTTGAAAACAGTTGTGCATATCTTTTGTGGGAACAGTTTTGCATGAAGAGAAAGTTCTAAAGGACAGCATTTATTTAAATAATTATGTAAATCTTAACTGTTTGTTTTGATCAATTTATCGTGTCCTTTTAAACGGTATGTACAGTGTGCACACATCTTTCAAAAGTTTTTAATTTATTTGTATTGCAGCTATAGTGCAAGTGGCCAGCCAGCCTACAACCAAGGTGCCTATTCCCAGCCTGGAGCTTATTCTCAGCCTCAGGGTGGGTACCAGGCTCAGCAGCCAGGCTATGGGCAACAGCAGCAGAGCAGCTATGGGCATGTAACTTTTTTCAGTACCACCTCGGCTGAGGTTCCAAGCGAGCCGTACCGTTACCAAAATGTGACGTGTAAACCCTGCTGATCACTGATTGGCTGGAGAGAATCGTCACTACCTGCATCATTGAACTTGCGACACGGAACACCAGACCCGCTAGATTTAAATCCGCACAGCCAGAGTAGGATCGGATGCAACTGTTGTTTTGAACGAGCGCACCTTTTTTAAACAATCAAAAACTGGCTGTTCCGTGGTCTGTTGAGGAAGTACAGACGTTCCTCTCGTTGATAGCCGAGGAGCGGATCCAGCGAGAGCTTGGGGCGACGCAGAATGAAAACGTTTTTCAGGAGGTCGCTCAGCTCTTGGCCGTGACGTGTATAATCCCACTCACTTAAAGCGGTACTAAACTGCAGTGGAAATGTAAACTGAGCCGAGTCGTACCACGCAGTGGAAAAGCGCCATTTTTCACTATTTACACCAGTATATTTGCCTGTTAGTCATAGTGACTGGAGCATGACTGTGCAGATTTGAAATGTCCCAGAGTTCACCCAAAAAGTTTACTCGCCCTCCAAGATGTAGAGTTTTTCTTAATTGGAACAGATTTTGAGAAATTTAACTTTACATGACTTGCTCAACAATTAATCCTCTGCAGTGAATGGGTGCCATCAGAATGCGATTTCAAACAGCTGATGAAAACAATCCACAAGTAATCCATTCGACTCCAGTCCATCAATTTAAGTCTTGTGAAGGGAAAAGCTGCATGTTTATAAGAAACAAAACCATCGTTAAGGTGTTTGCTGCTTCTGACCGAAATACGAGTAATTCATATAATAATGCTTCCTCCAGTGGAAAAAGTCCAGCCCCTGTTGTCCTTTTGCATCAAAATCCACCAACATATTTGTTTACAACTATTTTGGACTGTTTTTGCTGTAAATGGTGCCTCAGCTGTGCATATTTCTCCTGATTCAGAGAAGATGATTTTTTTTTTTCATTGGAGCATGCTGTATTATGAATAGAGGACCTGTATTTTAGCTGGAAGCAATGGTTTGAAGTTAATATCTCGATGGTTTTTACAAACATGCAGCTTTTCACTTCACAAGAACATTATTTGATGGATTGGTGTCATGTGGATTGTGATTTTTTTTATCAGCTGTTTGAACACTCATTCTGATGGCACCTATTCAGTGCAGAGGATCCATTGGTTGATGTAATTGATTTTTAAATTTCTCAATTTTCTCTTAAAAGTCCTTTTAAAGCACAATTTTCTATATTTTAAGTGTGATTTTCTGTTTGTTTTTTTTAGAAATGCAGAGACCAACAAGCTTTGTGGGGAAATTTGCAAGCAATGCAAAGTGTCTTAGTGTATTACTGTTAAAAGGATCTGAAAAAGTAGATTTCTTGCAAGAACACTGAAATTGCAAATGTGTATTGACATTTTTGACTTTGGTACTTCCCACGCCTTTTAGTTGTTTGGCTTGGAAATTCCTGCTTTCTAAATTGCACCATTTTAGTTCTCTTGTACACATGGTCATGCTGTTTATTGGTGCACATAGAACATGATTCTCAAAACTAATGTTAAATCATTATTCTCCCTCTCAGCTGCATATGGAACAGCACAGCCAGGAGCTTATAGTCAGCCTGCGCAGAGTTACGGGGCCAGCAGCTACACCAGCTCCACTGCGGCCCCTGCCACCCAGGCCTCCTATGGCTCCCAGCCCGGATACGCCACCCAGCCGGCCTATTCTGGCTACAGTCAGCAGCCTGCTGCCTCCGCTCCTCAGAGGTAACTGGACCATCTCCTAGAGCATCACATCAACAGGATGCTGTTATGGAGCCTCCCACAGTATTTCCATATGCTGTTCTTTCTTCATGCTGAACGCCACTTGAAATACACAGTTCCCATGCAAATCCCCTGTTTCTTTCTGTAGTGAATAAGTAAGATCAAAGAAGCTGTTTATGCTAACATGCTGATATTTCTAATATGTAACATTTCTTAATATTATCGGTTGAAAACAGTTGTGCATATCTTTTGTGGGAACAGTTTTGCATGAAGAGAAAGTTCTAAAGGACAGCATTTATTTAAATAATTATGTAAATCTTAACTGTTTGTTTTGATCAATTTATCGTGTCCTTTTAAACGGTATGTACAGTGTGCACACATCTTTCAAAAGTTTTTAATTTATTTGTATTGCAGCTATAGTGCAAGTGGCCAGCCAGCCTACAACCAAGGTGCCTATTCCCAGCCTGGAGCTTATTCTCAGCCTCAGGGTGGGTACCAGGCTCAGCAGCCAGGCTATGGGCAACAGCAGCAGAGCAGCTATGGGCAGGGACAGCCACCTCAGCAGCACCAGCAAGGCACACCTGCTGCCTACCCCCCTCAGGGGAACAGTTCTTACGGACAACCTCAGTACGGCCAGCAGAGTGCATCACAAAACGATTACAACCAGCAAAGCCCTTATAGTAAGTTTTTCACCATTTTACAGTGATTTTGTTAATTTTCTAGTCCGTTTCTTATCAAGTTAAGGCCATATGCTTAGTGCGTGATCTCTCCTGTAGGCAGTTACAGTCAGAGTGGCGTGAGCGGAGGCTACCCAGGGTCGCAGCAACGGGGTGGATACCCAGGTGATTCCGGCAGAGATGGTTATGATCGAGGTCCTCGTGGGCGTGGGGGTATGGGCCGCGGAGGCATGGGGTAAGTTCAGACTTTAATGTAACTAACTGTTCATTGCTCTCCTGCTCGCTCATTTCACTGAGCGGAATCACTCACCCACCACATGCAGGGTTTGTATGTACAGGTGTCCAAGAAGAGTGGAGTTTCTTGTGTAGTTAATCCAACCATTATTTGATTTGTAGAGGTTTCTATGATACCACAAAGGTATTGTTGCAGGGATGTTTTATTTTGGTCTTACATATTGCAAACATTATTTTTACGATTTTGAGGGGCATTTAATGCTTATTCTAAGACTGAGGAATTAATTTATTTGTTCTCACAAAGCTCACAGCTTACTGGTCTTTGCCTTTTCTTTACTCACGGTTATTTCAAGTGTGGCAGCGTATCGAAGATTTGAGGGTTTTTTTTTGTTGAGGTCTTTTATTAAACCGATTTCTTGTTGTTGCCGTAAGCTGCCTACGAAATTAACAACATTTTGGTTTTTCAAAAGCTGTATGAGGATCTGTACTGCTGTTGAGTTTGAATGGGGATATGGAAAAATTAGCAAACACGCATCAAGTCTTGGAAAAATGAGTAGTTTACTGTATAATTATCGTAGCAGATGGTCTTACATATTGCAAACATTATTTTTACGATTACAATTTTGAGGGGCATTTAATGCTTATTCTAAGACTGAGGAATTAATTTATTTGTTCTCTCAAAGCTCACAGCTTACTGGTCTTTGCCTTTTCTTTACTCACGGTTATTTCAAGTGTGGCAGCGTATCGAAGATTTGAGGGTTTTTTTTTGTTGAGGTCTTTTATTAAACCGATTTCTTGTTGTTGCAGTAAGCTGCCTACGAAATTAACAACATTTTGGTTTTTCAAAAGCTGTATGAGGATCTGTACTGCTGTTGAGTTTGAATGGGGATATGGAAAAATTAGCAAACACGCATCAAGTCTTGGAAAAATGAGTAGTTTACTGTATAATTATCGTAGCAGATGGTGGCACATGATCATGGGTGTTTAAGTTTTGTCCTTATTTACTGGGTTTAAAATGTTGAATGGAGGTTTGTCAATTGAAAGTATGCAGAAAGTAATCTGGTTTCAAAATGGTGAATGTTAGCAGAAGGGATGGTTCAACGTTGGGGGAAAAATTGATAATTTATATAAAATGGTTGGAGTAACCTTGAACGTTTAATGGACACGCATACAATGAAATACTTTGGTAACCAGAGGTAAGAATTTTTTTTATGCATAAACAGTTCTTCAAACACTTCTCAGTAGGTGGTTTTTGTTAACCTATAAAACTAAGTATTCACTGACTCCAAACAAAAAAGGAAAATCAAGTTATTTCTGGTCCAACTGAACTTGTTTCAAGGGATGGTGAGCATGCTATTAAACATTTCTGATATTTAAATTTTATACACTTTCATGTACTATTTTTGCATTTGTGAACTGTTTTCTCATTTCAGAGGTCTTGTTTTAACATTCTTTGTCACATTTATACGCTGCAGGTATCAGAGATCGATGTAAGAACAGCAGTACTTATTCTTTAAGTACCTTTTTCCATTTGAAAGGCGACAACTCAAAGAACCATGGGGAATTTTCTTGATTTTGTTATTATCTGCCTAATGTTTGGATAATTTTTACCAGCATATTTGTGATTTTCTTTTTATGTACTTCTCATTCTTTGTAAACATTTGTCATTTGCAACTGAACTTGTTTCAAGGGATGGTGAGCATGCTATTAAACATTTCTGATATTTAAATTTTATACACTTTCATGTACTTGAATATTTTTGCATTTGTGAACTGTTTTCTCATTTCAAAGGTCTTGTTTTAACATTCTTTGTCACATTTATACGCTGCAGGTATCAGAGATCGATGTAAGAACAGCAGTACTTATTCTTTAAGTACCTTTTTCCATTTGAAAGGCGACAACTCAAAGAACCATGGGGAATTTTCTTGATTTTGTTATTATCTGCCTAATGTTTGGATAATTTTTACCAGCATATTTGTGATTTTCTTTTTATATACTTCTCACACTTTGTAAACATTTGTCATTTGTACTATATATTATTGAGTACTTTTGTTCAATGCTGATGTTTTATTGTTTTTGTTTTTTTGGGGGGATTGAAATAGCTAAAGGGATTTTTCCAACTAACAGGATTGCTGTATTTACAATTTGCCGCCTCATTCATTTTATACTGGTTGCAGCCCAAAGCATGAGGCACCAAGCTAACTTGGCAATTCATCCCATTTTAAAAAAGGTTTACAAAAAGGCAATGTATTTCTGGTCCTGTGTGGATGTCTTTTTACATTGGTGCAACCAAACTGTTAAATACCATATAACATGTTATAGAAGTCATGAAGCAGCCCAATTAGTTACTAAAATACACTGTACATTTATCACATGGGGCATTTGCAAGGTTAGAGGGAGATACATATTTGTGATTTTCTTTTTATATACTTCTCACACTTTGTAAACATTTGTCATTTGTACTATATATTATTGAGTACTTTTGTTCAATGCTGATGTTTTTTTTTGTTTTTTTTTTCGGGTTTGAAATAGCTAAAGGGATTTTTCCAACTAACAGGATTGCTGTATTTACAATTTGCCGCCTCATTCATTTTATACTGGTTGCAGCCCAAAGCATGAGGCACCAAGCTAACTTGGCAATTCATCCCATTTTAAAAAAGGTTTACAAAAAGGAAATGTATTTATTTCTGGTTCTATGTGGATGTCTTTTTACATTATGTGCAACCAAACTGTTAAGTACCATATAACATGTTATAGAAGTCATGAAGCAGCCCAATTAGTTACTAAAATACACTGTACATTTATCACATGGGGCATTTGCAAGGTTAGAGGGAGATATTGTGTTCATTTCCTACTCAAGTCCTATGGTTGGAGACTAAAAGGAATATCGCCTTCATATCTTCATGTTTAGCATCGCTGGAGACAGAGGGGGCTTCAATAAGCCTGGTGGTAAGTTCCTAAAGCGTATTCCATTGGCTAGTCCACTCGAGTTAATGTAAAGGCCATTCACGCCTATGTGTCCTTAAAAGATTTCATTTGGTGTGCCACTTTTTTGACCAAAAAAAAGTGTCCTAATGGTTTATATTTGGATTTCTTCAAAAGTTGAGACGTGTCCTTTGACAAGCGTCTTTTTTATTTTTATTTTTTATTCTGCATCTTTTCCCATTTCATTCCGAGACTCTATTGTGGTCAAGGTTATCCTGAAAATGGTCATATCTTAATGTATTTAATACTGCTCACAGGTTTTTTTTTTTGTCTTTGCAGATGGGCAGGTTTGCTTTTAACTTATGTCATTGTCTAATAGTGTTTTTGTCTTTCTCTGCTTTGATCCATGGAAAACTCAGAAGGCATGAGGGGTGGAATGGATCGTGACAAGGGTATGTGCTGTAAATGATCCCCCTCTCTTTTAATGTTCACTGCAGATAAAAAGTTTGATGCCTTTTCAATCTTTTAAAACAAGGATGGCGTAATTTGTACAAAAGTGACAGTAAAGACATGTTACAGTGCTGTTCTTTTGAATGCTCATTCAAATAAGCTTGAAAAAATTCATGAATGCAGAGTTTCCACAAAAATGTTAAGCAGCAACAACTGTTTTGAACATTGATAAATGTTTCTTGAGCACCAAATCAGCATATTAAAATGATTTCTGAAGGATCATGTAACACTGAAGACTAGTAATTGTTGCTGAAGGTTTGGCTTTGCCATCACAAGTTATTTTTAAAAGATATTAAAATAGAAAACTGGTATTTTGAATTTGTAATTTCAAATATTGCCATTTTTACTTTTTTTCTTTTCTTTTTTTATTGGATGAAATAAATGCATCCTTGAGTAGCATAGGAAGCTTCTTTCAAAATATCTTACTAACTCCACATTTTTGAACCAAAGTTCAAGTTAACATAGTGTAGTTAAATGTATTACAAATATGTCTTGGATGAAAGTGGTAAATTTGATTCTCTCCCACAAACACCAGGGCATCCAGGAGAGCAGGACTCTGAGAACAGCACCATCTACATCACAGGCCTCACTGAGAATGCCACTCTACCAGAGATGGCTGACTTCTTCAAACACTGTGGAGCGATACGGGTGAGGAGCTACATAACTAGATTAATTTTGAATAACAACGTCAGCCTTTTATCATCAGAATTCAGCTGTTGTAGTGGCTGAACTGGTATTTTGAATTTGTAATTTCAAATATTGCCATTTTTATTTTATTTTCTTTTTTTATTGGATGAAATAAATGCATCCTTGAGTAGCATAGGAAGCTTCTTTCAAAATATCTTACTAACTCCACATTTTTGAACCAAAGTTCAAGTTAACATAGTGTAGTTAAATGTATTACAAATATGTCTTGGATGAAAGTGGTAAATTTGATTCTCTCCCACAAACACCAGGGCATCCAGGAGAGCAGGACTCTGAGAACAGCACCATCTACATCACAGGCCTCACTGAGAATGCCACTCTACCAGAGATGGCTGACTTCTTCAAACACTGTGGAGCGATACGGGTGAGGAGCTACATAACTAGATTAATTTTGAATAACAACGTCAGCCTTTTATCATCAGAATTCAGCTGTTGTAGTGGCTGCTTTGACAGTTTCCATTTTTCATAGACATCTTGACGATTTTTGATTCTCATAGATAAATCGGCGTTTAAATCAACCAGCCATAAACATCTACACCGATAAAGACACTGGCAAACCAAAGGGAGATGCCACGCTCTCCTATGAGGAACCTGCCTTTGCCAAAGCTGCTGTTGAACACTTTGATGGTTGGTTTCTCCGATTATTTTCATCTGCAGTGGATATTACTTGACATTTATTCTGCCTGTTCAACTCAAGATCTCTTTTCACTTTTAAACATTCTCAAACGTTAACATGTTGCTCATACTTCAGGTAAGGAGTTCCAGGGCCGGAGGTTAAAGGTCTCTATGGCTCGCCGGAAGCCCATGATGGGGGGAATGAGAGGTGGAATGCCAATGAGAGGTGGCCCTGGGATGGACCGTGGAGGTATGATCAATCCTTAAGCCCGCAGGAATCCTTCAGGTGGGGGGTGTATCTGTATTGTAATGGTGGCTTTGTTTTGTATGCCAACAGGTATGGGAAGAGGAGGGGAGAGAGGTGGTTTCCCCCCTCGTGGAGGCCCTCGAGGTGGAATGGGTTGGAACGGGCCTCCAGGAGGCAATGTGCAGAAGAGAGCTGGAGACTGGGAATGTCCCAACGCGTGAGTGAAACTAACTGTTTTGAAGCAACCGAATTATGATGCATCTTTTGCAATACATGAGGCCTGCTGTCTAAGCATTAAAAAAAGTGTTGACGTCTATTTTTCTGGCTATCTATCTCGTATCTCAAATACAGTGGGTGTGGAAATCAGAACTTCTCCTGGAGAACGGAGTGTAACCAATGTAAAGCTCCAAAACCTGAAGGCCTAGGAGCTCCTCCCTTCCCTCCTGCGGGTACACGCAGATTGAGTCTTCCCTCATCAGCTGATGATCTCTAAAAGTGTCCGTGACTGAGATTTGTGTTGATGTGTAACAGAAAAAAAGCGTGATTTGTTTTAATTGTATTTTCAGGCGGTGATCGTGGCAGGGGTGGAATGAGGGGCGGCAGAGGAATGGATCGTGGTGGTCCGGGGGGCATGCGTGGAGGCTGGGGGGGAGATCGTGGTGGATTCAGAGGCGGCCGTGGCGGAATGGACAGGGGAGGATTCAGAGGAGGTAGCAGGGGTGGTCCTCCCATGGACAGAGGGGGCAGGAGAGGCATGGGACCCCCAGGCAAGATGGATATGAGGTGAGCGTCATTTACTGTGAGTATAACAAGACAAATGCAAAACGCTTAAGTTTGGGTGGTGCTTCATGTACTTACGATACATATTTTCTTTTATTTGTTTAACAGGGATCATCGTCAGGAGCGCAGAGACAGACCCTACTGAGATCATGCATCAAGCAAACGGAAATTTACATAGAGGAAAATTTTTAGAGTCCTTTTTATTTATGATTCCATATTTATACATGGCTATCTTTTTTTTTTTTTT
>NW_015633546.1:933055-978283 GCF_001515625.1 Sinocyclocheilus rhinocerous
TTTTTTTTTTTTCAGTACAACATTGTGGTTTTAGTTAAACCTTTAGGTTGCTTTTTTTTATGCAATAATGGCCCTTTTTTCTTTTTAAAGATACTCAGTTGCCCTGTAGTCACCATTTTTGGGGATGTCCGTCTTGCATGTCTCTCTATGTAACTATGTACTTTGTTTTTAAAAAAAAATTAAATTTTTCCACCTCCAATCATTTAGCTGTTTGATTCTTTTTTTTCACACTGTGGTTTTTGCTTACTGAAGTTGGCAGCAATTATTACTTCATACGTGCCATCTATTCATGTCCATATTAGTTAATAGGGGGTTACAGCCTCCTGTTAATTCATGCTTTAAGCTCTTAAAGCTGTTCCAAAAGGATGTTTTAACACCGCAAGACAACATTTATCTGTAAATCTAATAACATGCACTACCCTTATGAATAGGTGCCATTCAGACTTTAACCATTAGGTGTCTCGTTCTAGTTTCAATCACTGCCATGTGCATGATAGAGCAGATTTATCTGCTGAATACCAAGTAAAATGATGCCAGCTCTGTTATCAGAGCATAACTCAGCCTCCATTAGAGCCTCTTGATGAACATTGGTGTATCTGAATCTATGAATCGATCATAAGTAAATTGTTTTGTTTTGTTTTCTCAAATGCTGTGCAACATTTTTCAGACATGAGCAGTTACTGTAGGGTAATTTTTAAGTCCAATTTTGGAGGTGGAAATGTCAAGCTGTGCAGAGTGTTTCTATTAAAACAAATGCTGCAGTGTGTTTTCTGCTCTGACGTTTAATTGTTCTATAACAGCACGAGTTGAAACTGTGGTCTCCTATAAAACTCAAGACCGTTATCAACATTTTACTTCATCTGAAAAGCATCTGGCATGTGTTCACCATGAGCCCGTGTTGAATCATTGCTCTTGTTAATTGAAGTGTTGGCAGGAGCTGACAGGATGATGCTTGTACCAGCTTTGGAGCCTTTTTGCAAACCCCATCTTAAGTTCTTATCTAATTACACTCAGAAATTGAATTAAGCAAAGGTAATTCTCAGTCATAAAATATTTCAAAGCATAGAATGGATAGTGTTTCATTTCAGTTTCACTCACTGATGCCTTTTTAATGGACATCTTGGAGCCAAATGCTCACTTGCTGGAGAGCTGTGGAATGAACTGGTTTGTGTGTGTTCACAGAAAAGCTGATTCATCCAGGCCTCGAAGAATGATCTCATTCCTTCTCTCGCTGTGTGTCCTCCCCTCTGTCTAGCTCTCTTAAAGAAACAACCCACGCTTTTCAAATCAAAACAAGGGCCTCCCTTTGGCTGCACGGCTGCTGTTGGAATCACACACTGCAGTAGTCCGGGCCGAGCTATTGAAGTGCACACTGCCAGAGCAGGAAGTAAAACAAAAGAAAATAAAAACATTTCCATTATGCTCTCAGATCCCATGTTAGGGTATCATGCAGACAAGAAAGTGTGAATAAAAGCTCAACGATGCACAAAAGCTACCATAATGTCTTATGGTTGGTCTGCTGTTATGTTTAGAGGAGAGTGGGTGTGATTTAAATCTGCAGTTGGCTTGTTTGGTGATGTACGGCAAAAACATCCAAGCAAAAGTGACTCTTAAAATAGGATGACACTAGGGAGGGAAGCTGGACACTTGAGTTTTCCTCATAAGGATAATTTCTGATCCACTAGCATTAACATTCCAATACATGAGTGAGACACATTCGGAAGGATTGTATTAAACCATGACATTTAGATACTCCTATTTCAATCATTTTGTCTTCTCATTCACAGCATGTGCCCTAGTGTGGCTTTGACCTATGATTGTTAAGAGTTGAGTTTCTGAAGACAGACTTTCAGTTGTCCTACAGCCATTGAACTTAGTGTTTAATGGAGACGAATGAGCGCTGATTAACATCATGATGATGTCCTCATGTCTGTCTTTTGTCTGCCTATTCAGAATGGTCCCTTTCATTTGCTGATGACCAAGACCATTGGCAGAGTCGTGCGAATGAGCCTGGACTAAAGTTTTGGAGCCCAAACAGGAACCTGTTGGATAACCACATTAATTTAATTTGACAGACTTGATTAAAGTTTGGCAATGAGAGTTTTTGGGAATGTGGATCAAACAAAGATTGACATTACTGAGCAATGGAGCAGATAAAGTGGCAAACACTTTTGTAAAAAGTAAGTTTTCTCACTGATTGATGATCAAAAAGAGATTATCTTTAAAGTTCTACAGTGTTCTTTACAGGAGTACAGCAAGATTTTTTTTTTTTTAAGTTTATATATGACACCCAAACACACAACAAATGTTTATTTCACGGCCCTCAAAAATTAAAATATATAATCAAATATTTTATATATAATCAGTGACTTAATATCGACGTTTTACCGTTGCACATGGCAACATACCGGCGCTACTTGCACGTCTCAAAAATTACTCCGCGGTTTCGCATTTTAAGTAACGCGAGTAACGTTTGTGCAGCAAACATCGGTCAGACTCGGAGCAACAATGAACAGGTAGTAAAAGCTAAGAGCTGGTTGGAATTGTATCTAAATATGTTTCCTAACAAGTCACCAAATGGTTTGAATTGCAGATAGAAATATATAAAATAATATTTTACGTAAATGGACTATTTTTAGCGGAAGCTTTAAGGTAATGTAAACAACATAATATGTATAACAATAATAATAATTACTAAATAAATCAAAATTTAATGTCATTGCATTTATTTATTTGGTAAATGGTTGTATAAATAAGCGGGATAGTGTAGTCAATCGGTCATCATGGTACAATAGGCCTTCCCTCCACTTTGCGTCGCCTGACTGTACATTATCCTTATATTGACCCTGCCACAGTTTATCACATGAAGGTAGTATGTTTAATTACACACATCACAGTTAATTTGAGTTGAGTGATTGATGTAAACAGACGGGCAGCGCGTGCAAACAGACTACTGCGGTCAGGCCAGCCTCCACTTTGAAAAACACGGTCATTTTAGCCGCCACGTTATTTTGTGGTGGGCGCATATACTACTCGTTACGGTAATAGCGTGTAAAAACCCAGATCAGACGAAAAGTGATCTTTGTCTTTCATTTATTGAGCCAGTTTCCCTGTAAATGATGAATGAATGAATGAATTAAAAAAGGTCGGATATGAATGACATAAACAAATAAATAAATAAATAAATAATTTTAAAAAGGTCCTATATTATATATAAATCAATAAATTAATTCAGGTCTAAAAAGGTCTGATATGAAAGATAAATAAATAAAAAGTTTTAAAAACGGTCTGATACCATGAAAATTAATTTGAGTTATAATTACATGTAGAATTTCCAAGTAATATGAAAACAGCTGTCTGATGAAAAATAACAAAATAAAAGCCTTTTAAAAAAGTTTCACATTAGATAAACAGTACACCAGCATGTCATTCCCCCAATGTCAGGACTGTCTGATGTCCTCATATATGACCAGTTTGTCTTTGATTTCAGATAGCTCTAAAAAGAAAACTCCCTGTTTTCACAAACCAGTTTCAATTCAGATTGACAGCCCACTACCCCAGGGTGTCACTCAGCCAGATTCAGGACTGGCTGATGTTGCATTACATAATAAAAGCCCTACAAAAACTCATATATGACCAGTTTTGTCTGAATTCAGATAGCTCTAAAAAGGAAACTCCCTGTTTCCACAAACCAGTTTCAGTTCAGATTGACAGTCCACTACCCCAGGGTGTCCCTCAGCCAGTTTCAGGACTGTCTGATGTTGCATTACAAACTAAAAGCCCTCCAAAAACTCATATATGACCAGTTTTGTCTTTGATTTGGATAGCTCTAAAAAGGAAACTCCCTATTTCCACAGACTAATTTCAATTTAGATTAATAGTCCAGTACCCCAGGGTGTTCCTCAGCCAGTTTCAGGACGATCTGATGTTGCATTACATAATAAAAGCCCTCCAAAAACTCTTATATGACCAGTTTTGTCTTTGATTTTGAATTGCTCTAAAAAACTGCACAGACCAGTTTTAATTCAGATTGACAGTCTGTGGAAACTGAGTTTTCTTTTTAGAGCAATTCAAAATCAAAGACAAAACTGGTCATATATGAGTTTTTGGAGGGATTTTATTATGTAATGCAACATCAGCCAGTCCTGAATCTGACTGAGTGACACCCTGGGGTAGTGGACTGTCAATCTGAATTGAAACTGGTTTGTGAAAACAGGGAGTTTTCTTTTTAGAGCTATCTGAAATCAAAGACAAACTGGTCATATATGAGGACATCAGACAGTCCTGACATTGGGGGAATGACATGCTGGTGTACTGTTTATCTAAAGTGAAACTTTTTTGGGGAAACAGGGAGTTTTCTTTTTATAACTATGTGAATTTACAGATAAAAAATAATTTTTTGCAAGTTTTTAAAAGGCTTTTATTTTGTTATTTCTCATCAGACAGCTGTTTTCATATTACTTGGCAATATGAATGTAATATAACTCGACAAATACATTTTCATGTTATCAGACCGTTTTTTTTTACTTTTGATTGATTTTATCTTTCATATCAGACCTTTTTAAATTAATTAATGAATTAATTAATTTATTTAATATAGGACCTTTTTAAATTTATTTATTTATGTCAGTCATATCAGACCTTTTTTAATTCATTCATGCATTAATTCATTCATCATTGACAGAGAAACTGGCTCAATAAATGAAAGCCAAAGATCACTTTTCGTCTGATCTGGGTTTTATACAGTCTATGAATTTAACACGCTATTACCGTAACAATAGTATATGCGCCCACCACAAAATAACGTGGCGGCTAGGATGACCATGTTTTCAAAGTGGAGGCTGGCTTGACCGCAGTAACATATTGCATGATCAAAGTCGCACTGATTAAACCTGATTTTTTTTCCGAACTGTGAAGCAATCACAGGATCCCTGTTCCCACCAACGAACATGCAAATTGAAGATATGATAAGCAAAAGCAACATCCTCGTTTCTATTTTCGCTCGACTGCACAACAGTAACTTTTTGAATAAAAATGATCGATATCAACCGAATGTCAGATGCAAATTTGAACGGTTTGGCCGTTGGTAGCTGTCTGGGCAACTGAAATAAAGGGAATGCACAGGGATAAAGTTGCCGTTGATCCTCTAATAATGAGATGTAACTCAATGTATAAGCCACTGCATCTCGACGCTTTGTGCAGGAGGCGGCGCATAGGACGGTCGCATCATTTCCAACCGACGAAGATTATTATTAAAGTGCCCCAGTAGACCGGGTCTGCCTTCCTGCCTCGACGTCCTCCGAATAAACGAATGAATAAACAAGGCGTTGCGGAGCGCTGTTAGCCAATGTGGATGCTCCTCATGCACAACGATAGCGCGTCGAGCGCAATAGTATGTCGTCGAGCTGTCATGTACTGATAATCGTCCTGTTTCTGTTTGGCTCCGGACTTCCATAGGGGGAACGAGTAATCGTTATGTGGTCATTGAAGGAGGCGGGTATCTCACCGACATCCGGAATCCATCGCGGAATCCCACAGCTGTACCGCGGCGCTGCGAGTCACAGCGGCCCGCTTTAGGAGCTCCTACCGCGCGTCGTTATGCCATTCCCAACGCTGTTTATGGAGGATCGCTGTACGAGACAGTCGTGCGTCATTTCGTGCCTTGATTGATACGCGTTTTCCCGTAATATGGCCGATCAGAGCAACATTCAATCCGCCGCCTCCAAAAGCATCAGGCCGTTCAAATCCAGCGAGGAATACCTGTATGCCATGAAGGAGGATCTGGCTGAATGGCTGAACACGCTGTACGATCTGGACATCACGGCGGACACTTTTATGGAGGGTCTGGAGACCGGCTGCGCGCTCTGCCGGCATGCAAACAACGTGAACCGCGCCGCCCACGAATTCAAGACGAAGTATCCAGATGCGGCGCTTTCGCTGCGGATACCCAGCAAGGACGTAGTCTTCCAGTCGAGGAACGTCATACCGGGCTCGTTTTTGGCACGAGACAACGTGTCCAACTTCATCGGCTGGTGCAGGCAGGAGCTCTGGATCAAAGATGTGCTCATGTTCGAGACCAACGACCTGGTGGAGAGGTGCAACGAGAAAAACTTCGTGCTGTGCCTGCTGGAGGTGGCTCGCCGGGGGACCAAATTTGGCATGCTGGCCCCCATGTTGATTCAACTCGAGGAGGAGATCGAGGAGGAGATACGGGACCAGGAGAACCTGACGGAGGCTCTGGGGGAGTCGCAGAGCCCGCCGAGCAGGACGTACAGCCGCAAGGAGAGCATCGGCGAGCCCGACCCAGAGCTGCTGGCCCGCTGGCAGCAGCAGCAGAAGAGAGTTCTGCTGGAAATGCGCAACCTGGACGAGCTGGTGAGTTTGACAGGTGTAGGGTCTCAGACAGGCGCATAATAATAGCAACTGGTGGGTTATTAATAATCTGGTTAGATGGTGTTCAGCTTAAAAAAACTTTTTAATAGTTAAAACATCCTTCATGTCAGAACTCAGAAATGTATGTAATGTGTCATGGAAAGTTCTGGTGTCAGTGTTATTTATATGGACCAGAAATGGCGTAGGCTAACAAAGGTTACCTCGTTCAGTGCTTCTACATACAGTAGATATAAGTGGATTTTCTGTCAACTCTTGACTTGCACTGAATTCAACTTTTACCTTCAATGGCTTTTCAGTACATCTCAAATGTCAGCCATGGAAGAACAACCCAATGCATCTCATTAAACGAATACATTAAACATGGGACAAAATATGGCTTCACCTAACATAAAAATAGCAACATTTATGCTTTGAAATTATTACTAGAATGTTCTTCTGGCACAATGAACACCAAAGTACTATTTATTTTCATTTTATTTTTATTTGAATGGCTACCCTATTTAGATAACTTTGCAGTTTCTTTGTCATATAGAAATAAATTAGACACTCATTTAACATTTAAAAATTATTTTGTTGTTTTAAGTAATTGTGACTTAATTCTTTTGTCACAACCATGTGTCAAATCATTAATAACTAATGAAGAAAATTAGTTTGAAACCATATAAATTAATTTATATAAATATTAACCATTTGTCAAATCCCCCATAACCAATTAAGAAAAATAGTTTGAAACCATCTAAATTAATTTATTGAAGTGAATGCCAGATTTGTAAAAAAAAAAAAAAAAAAAAAATTAATATTAACCATGTGTCAAAGCCCTCATAACTAATGAAGGAAATTAGTTTGAAACCATCTAAATTCATTAATTGAACCATCTAAATTAATTTACTGAAGTGAATGCCAGATTTGTTAAATATTTATAATTTGTAATCATGATTTTCTTATGGTTTCAGCCCATATTGAGTGAAAACATCTTTTGTGAGAAAATGTAAGCAGGAGGTTTCATCCAAACATACATCTGACCCTGCTGATTGGATTGCTTTTATTTGTTCAGTTTTGTAACCTGTTTCATCCCACTGATTCAGTGATTGACATTATCTGGTCTTGAGAGTGGATCTTTGTATTTGTGTGTGTGCTGGATGAAAGGTCAGAAAGTGTGTGATTTGTATTGGTGTGTTACATCTGAGTCTGCACATTTTCTTTTACCCTGGTCATGAGGAATGCTGACCATCCATGCCATATCTCGCATATGTGTGTTCTTGAGAGTGAAAGGTTGTTCCTTAAAGGAACACTCCACTATTTTTGAAAATAGGCTCATTTTCCAACTCCCCTAGAGTTAAACAGTTGAGTTTTACCGTTTTCGAATCCATTCAGCCGATCTCCGGGTCTGGCGGTAGCACTTTTAGCTTAGCTTAGCATAGATAATTGAATCTGATTAGACCGTTAGCAATCGAAATTTTTCCTATTTAAAGGTGACCTATTATGCCCCTTTTTACAAGATGTAAAATAAGTCTCTGATGTCCCCAGAGTGTGTATGTGAAGTTTTAGCTCAAAATACCCTACAGATAATTTTTTATAGCTTGTTGAAATTGCCATTTTTAGGGTATGAGCCAAAATGCGCTGTTTTTTGTGTTTGTCCCTTTAAATGAAAACGAGCTTCCATCCTTCAGGAGCAACTTTTGTGCAAAACCTGCTTTATACTGACCCTCATTCACAAAGCAGTCCGCTGTAAAATGATTCGTGTAGACATAAACGAATTTCGGTAGTGTTGAGGGAGCATTTTCTTCGAAAACAAAATTAATCCACCTCGTCTTCAGCGGCTCAGATTTCGGGAGTAAATGGAGAGAGCTATGTGGATTAATACATCCAGCAACAGAACACCTAAACCGCTTGGGAGACATTCTCGTCAGTGCAGCAATGGCGGACTGTGTACAACTCGCTGTGAACTCGCTCAGGGCGGTTCTACGTTAAAACGGCAGTGTCTGTCAACATTCGTGGGTGGGGCCTGTGGCTAATGTGACGTCACATTAGCACCAATGCTAAAAATAAGCCATTGGGAGACACTACTTATTATTTATGGGGATAAAATATGGGTGGATTTTTATCATTATAGGGTGGTTGTGTACACACACTGCTTCTGTCAGTCTTAGCACACAATGTAACTACAGAAGAGTCAAGTTTTAAATAGGAAAAATATAGAAACTCTTTGGTCATTTTTGAGCGAGATGCTAATGGTCTAATCAGATTCAATGATCTATGCTAAGCTAAGCTAAAAGTGCTACCGCCAGACCCGGAGATCGGCTGAATGGATTCGAAAACTGTAAAACTCAACTGTTTAACTCTAGGGGATTTATTTTCAAAAATAGTGGAGTGTTCCTTTAAGGACCAGAGATATTGGATTCTGGTCTGTGTTGGGAAGTTAGTGAGATAGTTGAATACTTAAATGAACACATCATTCTTATTTGATTTATTAGCTTATTTGCCACAGCCGCAAATATTGCTGTTTCAGAAAGATGTTTCTTCAGTTTGCACTGTGCTTTTGCTAGTCCCGATAGTCTGCTCTCACCCGATTATTCTGACATCAAAATGTTTAGGGAACAACAGGGGGAAATTTGCAATCTCCCACAAGCTCTGGTGCACAGGGACTTAATTTGACTGCGTCCCAGTTACTGTGTGCCACTGGACAGCTGTGGTTATTTCCCTCTAAAAGTCCCTCTCTTCACTTTTATCATCACTTTTCACATTTATGCTCTGATCAGCAATGTAAATTTCACCACTTAAGTCCACCAACTGTCAACATCATCCTAAAGATCAATATTTAAAGAATTAAGTTGTCAGTGTTGGTCCATCATAGAAACAGTAGTGAGCCCTTGTGAGCGTGTAAGCACCTTTTTCCCTGAGCGTGAACTGCTAGCATCAGCATGAGTTGAGGCAGGGTGAAGAAACCGTGAACGTCAGGTGCTGTTACATCAGGAACTCATTCCATACAGGTTGTTAGCATTTTTTACTGAATGTAAGCCTAATGTATACGGGCAGTGATTTATCTGGCACAGTAGACACTTTGATTTGTCCCCTTGTACGGTTGACCTTGTCTGGATCATCTAACACAGCCGCTCATCTTATCTCACAAGCCATGTTGCTGAACAGAGCAGCTGGTTTTGTCCTGCAGAGACAGGGTGGATTCAGTGACAGGCAGCAAGTCCAAACATTAGATCACCCTGAAGCTCCAGGACACACTGGAGCACTCAGCAGAATTTGTCTAATCAAACACTCTCTCTCATCTTGTCTGCTTTAATATATTGCTCTTTGAGATTAACTGCCCTTTGTAATTATGCGATTTCTCACAGGCTTTGTTCTCTGACAGGCAAGTTTGGACATATCTTTGTTTTGATTCATTTAGAGTTGCCATATTTTAGAGATATGTCATGCAGATACGTATGACTGGTTTGTGGGTAAATTATACTTCCACACAAATACATTCAGACTTCCTCTCTTTCTATATATAAAGCTTGTTGTTTCATTGTTTCAGGCAATTTGATAATGCGGAAGTTCTGTGTGATTGTTGTTTCAAGTGTCATGATTTCTTTCCATCATGACACTTGCTTTTGTGCTTTCTTGATTTAGTTAATAAAACACTGTAAAAGAAGTCAAGTAAACTTAAAAAGTTGGGAATGCTCAATATATCAGTAGTGTATGAGTTCTCTGATGATGTAATTGATTTGTAACTTTTATTTGTATCAGTCCATATTGGATATATATCAGCCAATATTTGTTATTTAATTCTGTATTCTCCTTTTCACACGTTTTTACATTTAGTTTCATGTTTTGACATCATGTAACACTTACTTATGGTTAATATTAAATAACAGTTAAATGTAATTGTTAGCATTCATTTTTTATGCGTTTCATGCGTTCATTTTTGGGCAAACTATCCCTTTAATAATATTATTTAACTAAATCTATTTGACTACATTAGATTACACCAGCAAAAGTCATTTTAAAGGGATAGTTCACCCAAAAATGAAAATTAGCCCATTATTTACTCACCCTCAAGCCATCCTAGGCATATATGACTTCCTTTTTTCAGATGAATCCAGTCAGAGTTATATTAAAAATTGTCTTTGATCTTCTAAGCTGTTTAATGCCACTCAGCGGGTGTTGCAGTGCATCAGTTCAAAAGAAGTGAAATAAAGCGCATCCATCCATAATAAAAAGTGCCTCACATCTGCGCTTCCGCGTTTGTCACTTCAGAGCGGCGCATGCGCAACGCAGACGTCCTACGTCATCCGCCCGGAGCTGCTTCCGTGTACAACAGTGAACGCAAGCTAGATTAAATTGATTATTTTTCTTACAAAAATGCATCGATTCGCTACAGGAGGCCTTTGTTCACCCCCCGGAGCCGTGTGAGGCACTTTTTTTATGGATGGATGCGCTTTATTTCACTTCTTTTGGACTGATGAACTGCAGCACCCGCTGACTGCCGTTAAACAGCTTAGAAGATCAAAGACAATTTTTAATATAACGCCGACTGGATTCGTTTGAAAGAACAAAGTCATATACACCTAGGATGCCTTGAGGGTGAGTAATTCATGGGCTAATTTTCACTTTTGGGTGAACTAACCCTTTAATGGTCAGATAAGGTAAAATGATCTCCAACACTCTGACAACTCACATTATGGTCCCTAATTCTATCATTCTTGCCTTGATTATAAAGTAATTTTTTCACAGTTTTTGTGAGTGCTGTCCATATGAATGTGTGGTGTAATCCAGTCTACTAATTTTTATGTTTTGGATTTAGTTTGAGGATTTTAGCTTGGTCAGTTGGTTATTTTAGATTTTAATAATACATACAAACATCAAAGTCACTGTCCAAATGAAAGATTCATGATTGTAAAGTAAAACGATGACCATGAGGATTATTCTACTTTGATCTTGTATTTCTTAAAGAGATTTCTGTGGAAACAGGATAGAAGACTTTTGTGGATGTGCTCGGATTTAGTATTGGTAATCCTATTCATCCCTGTGGAATATGCCTGATCCTCACCGTCCATTAGTTCCTCACACATCCTCCTTCTGAAATAACATTCATGCTGCATGAGGAAAAGCAGAAGTGTCTCAGAGATATGAGTGTATTTGAATTACACAGCTATAGTTCCTCTTGATTTTCTTTGTTACAGAAACACTGATACAAATACTCCTCTGCACCTTTCCTTCTAATGCCTTACTCATCTCTGGTGAGTTTGGCTGGAATTTTCCACTGTTGGACAGCGTGGGGGAGACAGGGCCACTGCTTCCCCCTGTGTAATGTTATTTAGTACAGCCTATTCTTGCTAAAATGTCTAGTCACAAAAATGTATCCGTATAGTCACTCTAACACTGTAGAACCCAACCCAAAGTTGAGAGAGAGACAGTTTTGCTCTGTCTGCTTTCTCAGCCCATTTGTCATTTGTTTGTGTAACTTCTGTCTCCGTGCATTACATCACTCGTCATATAGTTGCACATACCCTTGGCTACTCAGAATGCTTTAAATAGAAGTGTAATATAACATACACTTCCGTAGGATGTTAAAGTCTCTTATGCTCACCAAGGCTGCGTTTATTTGATCAAAAATAAATTGACAAATAAACAAATTGTGAAATATTATTAGTTTTTTTCCTGTGTATATTTGAAATTGTAATTTATTCCTATGATGGCAAAGCTGAATTTTCAGCAGCCATTACTCCAGTCTTCAGTGTCACATGATCCTTCAGAAATGATTCAGTTTAATCAAAATGTTGCTGTTGATTTAATCAAAGAATGTAGCAAACAGGAGAACAAAATACTAGTGCACTGATTTTTATTTATTTATTTTTTGCACATGCTCTCATGAACACAGACAGACAAACAGCAGACAGAAATACCCCATGAAATGACTTTAAGGCACATGACCAGAAGGATGCCCTACAATTTCTAAGACATCAGTGGTGTTATACTTTATCTAACAGACTGTCTTTCTCTCTTTCTCCCCCTCTCTCTCCCCACACCCCGAGGCCTTGACATTCTGCTTCATGGTCTTGTCAATAATGCACAGCCCCGTTATTCTCTCTTTTTTGTTTCTCAAACATGCACATGCATGAGTACACTACAGTACACACACACACGCACACACAGTCTTTGCCCAGAGCTAAGGAGAAAAGGACAGAGAGAACACACTGCTTGATGGTGCAGTGCAGTATGGCTGCACTTCTCATTATAACCCAGACATGAAAATATAGCTCAAATCATGTGGTTTGTTGAGAAGTGTGCTGTTGTACCAGTAAGCAACCATTCAGAACATCTTAGCAACCAACTAGCAATACCCTGCTATTGCAAGCACAACTATGATGTTCTGCAGAAAATATAAAATGATCATTATCTTGCTGAAAGTGCTTGCAGGGTTTTGACCACACATATGCTGCCCCATGTTCGTTGAGCTCATGGATCGAAATTGAGAGATTTATGGAGGTATCTGCAATTCCCTAAAGGCTGAAGGGAACATGAGGCCAGGGAAAGAGAGAGGGAGATATAGCCGTGAGGTAGAGGTGAATTGAAGGACAATGATAGCGGGAGAGAGGCTGATATCACAGAGAGGTGGGGTCGAGGAAAACAGAAAGCTTTGCAGCTAAAGAAATGGAAAAAACATGCAGTTGAGTAGAGAGAGTAAATGAAAGATGTGTGGGGGCGAGAGAGAAGAAATAAGAGCAGAGAGAGAAACAGAACAGAGGTGAGCTGAGGACAGAATAACAAGAACAAGATGGATGGAGAATAAAGAGAGCAGCGTAAAGAGTGAGGGCAGCTGGGGTGATGTGTTGCTCAGTGAACCTCATGGCAAGGACATCATTGTGCATTTTCAAATTAGCTTAATTTTAAAACTGCTCTCAGATTTATTTTACACTGTAGTAATTTACACTTGTAAAATACAATAAAAACAGTAATATTGTAAAATACAACAGCTTAAAAAATATATATATTTTAATATATTTAAAAATGTAACTATTTGTGATCGCAAAGGTACATTTTTACCAGCTATATTACTCCAGTCTTCAATTTCACATGATCCTTCAGAAATCATTCCAATATGCTGATTTGGTGTCTTTTTTTTAAATTATTATTTTAGCAAAGTATTATTTGGATTGTCACACAGCTATAGGAATAGAAAAGTGTGAAAAAAACAGCATTTACTTATATGCATCCTTGCTAAATAAAGCTACAGTTAGCAAACTATAATAAATATAGCAACTGACAGAAAAGAAAAGACGCTATCTGTATTTAAACAGAAATCATAGTCATTGCAAACAAGATTGCACATTGCACACAAAGTACATTTGTAAGAGAATGAAGAGTCCTCTGCTATTTTCTACCAGTCATTGCGGGTTCATCTCTGATATCAGTAAAAGTAACCGTACTGGCATCACACAATAGACTGCTGTTTTCATTTACTTGCATTATTGGTGTTAATGTAATTTATGAAAATCTAAGGTCATTGTATTATTTGGAAAAAATGAGCTCTAGCAAAATAAAGCCTGCTCAAGCCTTCTTACTTGCACCATCAAACCAAGCTTCACTCTGCGTCTTAGTTTGAGTTTGCAATAATAACTCTGCCTTATGCTTTACTGCATGTTGTATTCAGAGAAGAGCAGGCGACAGTTTGCCAGAAGTGCCTGTACTGTACAGACTGCTACACCCACCTCTAATGGATTTTACACCAGAGAGATAGACACAGAGAGAGAGACAGGAAAAGTAGGTCATGGCAGTTTGTGCTGGGTCAGAATCACACAAGCTGAGGCTTCACTGTGAGAGAATGTCTCTCACTCTCTCTCTCTCTCTCTCTGCCTCTGAGTATTTCCCATATGAACTCATCTGTAGTCTTTTCTCTTTTTATGGTCATGCTGATTTATGCATTCAATTCTGGCTGCCATAAGTCATGTATCTTTCCGTGGTGGGCTGCAGTACTTCTCTATTAACAGAACTAGCAGATTGGGCCATATATGTCATTTCATACAGCACACCTGTCTATGTTCAGCTTTTGTTTGTGTGCACGCATGTGTGTATACATTCATGTGAAACTGAGCGTGTGTGCACCCGTGTCTGTGGTGGCTGAGTGGTTTCTTAACTCTGTTGGGGGCTGATGGGGTCACAGCATGGATGCCTTTCCTATTACAGTATGTGTTTGAATCACCTGCAAAATTGTTAATATGAGCTATTGTTGTATTTTGAACATGCACAATGGTAATGCATACATTTTTTGTCATTCTTTGTATATATTTTATTTTAAGATATATATATATAGAAAAACAAAATATTAAATGTGATAATAATAAGACAAGTCAATAGAAAATGAAAAAACATTTTGAGTTGAGTGAGCTGAATGAATGGGAAGCACTGACGCAAGTAATCCGTAATCTTTAATCTATATTTAATGTCTGAAATGCCTGTCAAAGTGAAAGAAATGCTTAGAAATTGTGAATTACTCCAAAAATGAAGCAAGTTATTTACAGTGGTTTCATTTTTTTTTTGTTTCAGTGTTGCCTAGAATAACATTTTATGGCTCACAGCAATATTTTATTTTAGTTTCTTTGTCTTTTTCCATATTTCCAAAGATTTTTCCATATAAATAAATTAGATTAGATTAAATTAGACAAATTTGATTAAAAATGTTAAGCAAAAGTCTCAATTGTTCATTTGGTGTCAATTGCCACTGATTTCCCACTGCAATTGACACTAGAGTTGAGTTAAGTATTTAAATAAATTAATAACCTCTGTATGTTTTTGTCCCTCGTGGCCTGATATAGTTTTTCCGTGACCAAATTTTATTATGGCTGAGATATGAAAATTGATTATAGAATCTGTGCAGTAGATTGTGGGAAAACAGAGAGAGGAAGACGGTGTCAAAAGTTACATACTGTCGCTGGAAAGATTTTATGCCAGGTACAATTTAGGTCATGTGAATTTTTATATGCACCAGAAGGTCACCTGATGTTATAGCTCATTTTATCTCACTAAACGTAGCTTCAGTTTTGTCATAATAAGGCCTCAAACTAAAGGACAAGCGTGTGATAGTCTTATGCTGAGGCTTGTGAGGAGAGCTTTCATTCTTTAGTTCTTTAGACTAGACACATATTTTGCTTTGCCCTTGAGCACAAGCCACAACAAGCCTTTATAGTGCACTGGAGAGACTAACCTTCAGAGTTTACAAAATGGCTTACTTGACTAAAAGGAAACAATCCTGTCATGGTAACTTAGTTTTTTTTTTTTTATTTATCTTAAGTTTATCTTAAGCCCTATATCCCAATTATTCTAAGCAGCTGGTTTGTCTGGTTAGGTCTCTCTATTCATATGTGTGTGTGGAAGTTTCAGTGGTGTTTTGATTTTTGACGGTAGAAGGACTGTCCTTTTAATTAAGGATGACAAATCAGATAAGAGATGACAGATCTGTGAGAATGCTTGTGCGCGTTCTCCACATGTTCTCCCTCTGTCTGTAAAAGTATGCTGGCTAAGCACACTACTCATCTGTGATACGATCACGGATCTCTGCTTGCTGACACTGCAAATGTCACAAATGTCCTTGTTAAAAATCCTTTTTTTCTGTAGTCGTTCTGACTTTTTTCTTCTTTCAGTAACAAAAAAATATATTTTAAAATAGGTCTCATTATTTCCTCTTTATGCATACAATGTAAATCAGTGGGGTTCAATTGGACCCCACTGAATTTCATTTTATAATTTTTATTTTTGAGTAAACTATGCCTTTAAGTGAAATGAAGTCTCTTCTTTTGGTTGTCTAGATATGTAAGACCTGTAAGTGACCCAGATTATCTGTATTTTATCGTTTGTTTTTTGTGTGTGATGTTGATTTTAGGTTGGTTTCAGCTGATACAGCTCAATTCAGCTTAATTCATCCCCACTGGAGATGCAAAAAATGTTTCTTCTGTGCCAGACACCCACTGAAGCGCTGAAGCAGTGTGTTAAATTCAAGACATGATCATATTTATGTTGGAACCCACCCAGTTTTTATCTCCTAGTAGTGGAATCAGATATAAACTTCTTAGCAAACAGATTTCTCATTGTAAGACCTGTAAGTGACCCAGATTATCTGTATTTTATCGTTTGTTTTTTGTGTGTGATGTTGATCTTAGGTTGGTTTCAGCTGATACAGCTCAATTCAGCTTAATTCATCCCCACTGGAGATGCAAAAAAATGTTTCTTCTGTGCCAGACACCCACTGAAGCGCTGAAGCAGTGCGTTAAATTCAAGACATGATCATATTTATGTTGGAACCCACCCAGTTTTTATCTCCTAGTAGTGGAATCAGATATAAACTTCTTAGCAAACAGATTTCTCATTCTTGCACAACTGAAACAACAAAGGTTTTTCTGCGAGGTGGGTTTTTTTTTTTTTTTCAGACTTTACTCAAACAGCACCATACTGTTTAAATATTGTTATTATTCAGTACAGTTTTACTGCTGAATGTGATATGAAACATTTTGAGAAACACCTGCCCTGAACACACAGATATTTTGCCAAAATATAACCGCTACTACAATTTATTGGTGTCAGTCATCACTGTTTCATGAAAAAGATCATTCATTGGGTTGCTTTTGTAAGTGGGAATATACAAGTCTACCACTATTTTTCACCATTTGAGAGTGTCTTTTTACACTGAACTCTTCTGAGACGCTCAGTCACGTAATTACTGAGAACCGAATCAGCTATTCCAAAACAATCCACACCCACGGCCGTTTTATATCTAACCCGGAAGGGTCCTTCACTTTTTACCCATCTGGCCTTCTCTGTGTCACCTCTGTCAAAGCGTGTGTCAGTATGTGTGTGTATCAGGCAGCCTGCAGTTATCAGAGACCCAGATACAGCTCACTATCTCTCAGATGCTCCATTTCCCCATCTGCATCTCCAGGCTGACCTCGCCCAGCGCTGTATCTTTGATGCTGGCTCTCACAGTCCCATAGTGCTGCTGTGTTGGTGGTAAAGGAAGCAGGGTGATAAACAGAGTTTTCCCTCCAGACATACGCTCAGGCAAAAAAAAGCAGCACAGATAACAGCACTCGGGAACCAAAAACACAACATAGATGAGGTCTGAAAGCACACACAGAGTTCATGTGCATTTCCTTAAAAACAACACCATTTTTTGTAGTGTTGTGTTCAGTCAGAATTTGTGTATTATTAGGGTTATCAATAAGCGGTTGTGAATCCTGAAAATGTATGAGTGTGAGTTTAGTTATAGAATGCGGTAGTCACTCCCGTAAATAATCGTACTGTGTGTGAATGTAAATTTTTGCAGTTTAAAACAATTGCTTTTCATTATAAATTACAATATCAGCATTGGATTGAAAAACATTAATTCAGTAATATATGTTGTTTATATATTTTAAAAAAATCCTTTTTACTTTTTATGGAAGTCGTGCAGAAGTTAATTATTTCTTATACACTAGGAAGGATGGTGAATCTTTCAGTTAACAGTAGATCAATTCATGATTCGCTGATTCAAAACCATTTTTAAAACTGTTTAGAACGCCTTAAGTACACAATTTGTCATTTGATGTAGTTACTTTGTATTTATTTTAAAGTACTGTGTACACTGGTGATTGTCCATTGATTAAATTTTTAGCACTTTAAATTACATATGAAGAGTTCATTTGCAAAAACCGATAAACGCCACTTTAAAAAAAAAGAGCTGATTGCCGTGCAATATTCTCTACATATAGCGCGATCTGAAGTCTAAACATGTTTTGTCAATTGTGATATGTTCTTCTGGGCGAAAAAGCAAAAAAGAAAGCTGAAACGTTTTCACGGAACCTTGCAAAAGCAGCACGTTACATTACTTTCAATAAACTTTAATTTAGTAAATTACCTGTATTTGTTTAAGTTATTATTACTTAATCAAAACAACCCAACTGCAGTTTGATGCAGTTTTTTTTACAGTTTTACTTGGAATGCGCAATAAAAAAAAACGTGATTTCTGAAAAAAAATATTATCGGTTTTTGCAAATGAACTCTTCATATAAAACAAAATGCAAACATAAAAATTCACAGTTTAACATTAATATTGTACAGCACCATGATTTCTAATATCATTGTGAATCATAATTATTTTCTTCCATAAAATTCCATACAAAAACTGAATCTATATATCTCAACAGTGTTACTGTTCGTGTGTGTTCTGATCTGAACATACAGAGGTCATGCACCTGTTCTGCTGTCTTTTAGAAATCACACCGAACAGTATGAATCAGATGTAATGTCACATTAGATAAATAAATAAAAAAAACTGTGCTAAATAACTTTAACAGTGTTCATTTAATTTGCCGCAGAAGTTAATATGTCAGCTTCGTCAGCCCTGTTCATTATCATATTTATTCACTCCCAGCAGGCGTCTCCTCTCCTGCCGTCTCACTCCTCCTCCATCAGGTGTTCATCTCTTTCTGTCTGTCAGTATGTTTTTCCCAGGAGATGCCTGCATCCGTAACAGAGAGAGCTCTGATAACTGCAGTCATATGACCATTGTCTCTTATCGCTGTTTCCAGAGCAGTGCAGAACCAAGAGTTAAGATCACAGCTACATCTCATCGTCTGCTCTGTTTGCACACAGTATATGCTGCTGACAGTAGACATTGCTGGGGAGACAGACATTTAAATAACTTCTCCATGTCTTATATTTGGTAAGGGTGGTTCCTCAGTTAAAATCAACAAAGGAATGCTGTGAGAACGTTACAGGGAGTCTCTCTGGTTCTGCTAGACTGAATGGCAGAGCTCTGTGTAAACTTGATTCTCCTTCAGTCTAATGGATGGAGACTTTAAACAGTGCGTCTAGCATGAAGACGCCATACTC
Source organism: Sinocyclocheilus rhinocerous (assembly GCF_001515625.1). Classification (NCBI taxonomy): domain Eukaryota; kingdom Metazoa; phylum Chordata; class Actinopteri; order Cypriniformes; family Cyprinidae; genus Sinocyclocheilus; species Sinocyclocheilus rhinocerous. The sequence goes on from NW_015633546.1 coordinate 952,307, forward strand.
CTCTAGCATTTAATTGTTTTCCCTGATGTACATTTATAATGTTTGAAGTCCATTTATAGTTTTACAATGTTTCTAGTAATTCTCAGTGACCGACTTTCAACAACTACTGTATATAAAAATGTATAGCTGTTGTTAAAAGAAACACTCAACATGGTAACCCCAGAAAGCTTGCACATTTACACACAACAGATTTGTTTTTTGAAGGTACAACATGAGTTTGCTCAAAAACTGCTTGTGTGCAATTTTACTGTAATAGTCTGTTTTTGCTTTAAGAATGTTTTATATGAGTGGGCTCTGTTATGATTGGCTAACCTCTTCACATTTAAAATGAATAAGAACATTTGTATGCAGTGTTGATGACTGAAAGCATTTTGGTTTTGTCACCTCATTTGTTTCTGGTATAGATATGATGTAATGGAAAGAACCCATAAAAACCATGAGAGGGGACCTAACAGTTGTGTATTACCACAAATCTTTAAGGTGGTCACTACTTACAGACTTTCCAGAACAGATGTCTAGAGAAAAAGAGCGAGGCATGAGAGAGACAAAATACAGCAAGAGAGCACTTCTTACTTCAGAGAGAGTGAGTCTGTATTACAGCTCATTCTGGTTCTGTGGTAACTGTCAAACACATGCTGCATGACGATGGGTCTAATTATAAAATATTCCCGCTTTAACCCTCTAATCTTCCAAAACAGGCCAATAATGTGGAAAATTAAAGATATTCATGGCAATTCTAGAGCCTCCAAATTCAACTACAGTTAATAAAGTCTCACTGACTGTGTGTGGCAATAAATCTTCTCCATCACGCCAGCAGAAGTCTGCTGTCTCTCATCTGTGGAAACTCAACTGAATTTGTCTGTGTAGGAAATAAGGATGAGTTTCCCATGTGTTTGCACAAGCAGTCCAGTGGAACAGCACAGAGCCTCAAAGTGTACAGTCTAACTTTCCCACACTTGTAACACTGTAGAAAACTGCACAATCTGGTAAAGAAAAAATATACTGCATACTACAGGTGCATCTCAATAAATTAGAATGTCGTGGAAAAGTTCATTTATTTCAGTAATTCAACTCAAATTGTGAAACTCGTGTATTAAATAAATTCAATGCACACAGACTGAAGTAGTTTAAGTCTTTGGTTCTTTTAATTGTGATGATTTTGGCTCAAAATGTGCATGATATAATATAAATAATAAAATAATGTTTCATTGAAAAAAACAAAAATTATGCAAAACATATTTTAATTAATACATTTGTTTTTTCATTTATTAATTAAACCTTTTCTTTTTATTTTGGCCTGAAATACAACACGGACATGAATTTTTATTAGATCTGCACACATACACATTGCAATTTAATTTGTGATATTTGTTCCTTTTTTTGCTGAATAAGTGTCTGTGTCTTATTCATGAAATGAAATGGCTAAGGTGTGTTGGAGACAACGTTTTGTCTTGCCGTACAAGTTTCAACTCTTAACATTGCTGCTCTCTCGTCTGATCTTGATTGATCTTCCGGACTTTTGCCCTGTTTGTTGTCATGGTGCCACACTCATTTAGGAGAGTCTTTTCAAAGACCGCAAACAGAACAGAACATCAGAGTGAACTAGAGAGAATGAGAGTCCAAGATCACCCCACCCAGTACAGTACTTTCCTGACCGCTCTAAATCAGAACACATGCATGCCTCCATACTGTGACGTGTCTCTCTTTCACATCAATAATTACGTTTTATGTGTATGTGGCATGTGCCTTTGAGTTAATCATTGGGCAAGTCCCAGATCTCATCAGGATATGACGCAACTTTAGGGAATGGCTCTTTGTTTCACTATTTGTGCTTTAGAGAGAGTGAGAGATAGATGAAGAAAGAGAGAGACTATTTGTTTTTCCTAGGGAGTGATTCAATTAAGGTGTGACAGGAATTGGAAAGGTCAGGCTCTTTCGGTGAGTCAATCACCTCAGGAGCTCAGGAGTCAATAACACTATCCCATGATGCATCGCATATAAGTTACATTCTGTCCGTTCACATGCTTACACACGCTCCCAGCGTCCTTCACTCTCTAACGCACAGAGTTGAAGCGAGGTAAGGGATGTGACTAAGTGTTTCTCACAGGAAACTGCTTCTGTTCAGGTGCTGCTGGACATTCAGTGGAACGTTTGTCTCTTGAGTGTGACTAAATGTCTTTTATAGTCTGCAGTGAGCCAGCAAACAGCTGAATACTAAAGAATGACTCCGTGTTCGTGAATATATCTCAGCTCACCTCCTATGTGGAAGAGATATGTACATAAATATAATACGAAAATATTTATTGATTCATTTATATTTTTATATATTTATTGTTTTGAAACGAAGTTCAGAAGCAAAGTTAAATGAGAATTCAGCATTCCATAGAAGTTCCTGACTAATATGTTTTGGTGATTAGTGACCCAACTATTGCATTTTTATTTATTTTTTTGTTCAGGAACCATGGTACCATGCCCAAAAATCCTTTAGTAATACCATGCTACTTTTTTGTCCTTTTTTGTTGGTGTAATCAAACAGAAAGCTATATTGTCTATAAAAATACATGGAAAGTAAGATGTTTCTTTACATATATTTTTCTTATAATAGGTAATAGATAGATAATAGATTACTTTTTCTTATATATATTTTTTTAAATATTGGTTAAAGTAGCCATGATTCATACAGGGCAGGCCTGTATTTACAATTTGCAAGCTTCATACTATAGAATTGGCTTAATACCATGCTAATTTTTTGTCCTTTTTTGTTGGTGTAATCAAACAGAAAGCTATATTGTCTATAAAAAATACATGGAAAGTAAGATGTTTCTTTACATATATTTTTCTTATAATAGGTAATAGATAGATAATAGATTACTTTTTCTTATATATATTTTTTTAAATATTGGTTAAAGTAGTCATGATTCATACAGGGCAGGCCTGTATTTACAATTTGCAAGCTTCATACTATAGAATTGGCTTCGTAATGTATGGCAGAATATACAAATATACTATTAGCATTGATATTCATCTTTTTTGTCCATTTGTTATGTGATGAAAAGTTTGTTTGTTTCAATATTGCACACGTTTAACCATGATTGTCTACACCAGTGGTTCTCAAACTGGGGGCCACCAGATGGCGCTAGGGGGGCCGCATAGAAATTCTAGAATTTCACAAGGGGGCCTTCTGCTGAAAAAGTTTGAGAACCACTGGTCTACACAATGTCTGCTATTTGTTTAATAAGATTTTATATTGTGTTTTGTAGGTTCGGGAGATTCTGGGCCAGTGCTCCTGTCCGTCACAGTTCCCCATGACCAAAGTCTCAGAAGGGAAGTACAAATTTGGAGACTCCAGCGCGCTCATCTTTATCAGGGTACATCTTTAATTGACTCACCAGTTACTCATTCACCTGTCTATTCTGTCAAAACATTGAGGCAATGTCTTTTTCTTTCTCTCTTTATTACTTAAAGCTGAAGTTTGTCTCTTTTGTTCTTTAAAACGGATTGAAAAAATTCTGAGCTGAAGTGTGTATTTTTTTTTTTATGATAAAAAAGTCAGTTAAATGTTAAATGTAGGTTGACTCAACCAATGCCAATCGGTTTGAAAACAATTATTATTTTTCACAAATTTCATTTGGTGACGCAAGTGGCACAGAATGATACACCTCACTTTCTTTCATTACAAAGTTTTGTGCAAATGCTGGTGTCACACCCACAAGACATCAAACCATCGATTCTCTTATTTACTTTTTGAATCTGCGCTGCTGCATCATTGGAATCTTTAACATTCCCAGAATAGAGGCCAAACTATAATAATTATAACTCCATAATAAGTCATCCCGAGGTTTGAATGGTGTTTACACAGTTGCCAGGCTGACCTATTCAAGACTTAGCCTGTTATCCAACTTCATCTAAAAGCACCCACACCCATTCATACTGCAGACAGAAATGGAGACTTGTGTCATTTCCTGTTCTCTACCAAGCACTCTGGATACAAGTGTGTGTGTGTGTGTGTGTGTGTGTGTGAGAGTTGGTGTATGCGTATTTACATGCACTTTATGCATGCATCTGTGTCTCTTTAATATGCTGTCGGGTCTACAGATTTTCACTCTCAGCTGGAGGAAATTTTAGATGGAATTTTATCTTCCTCCAGTGCAGCAGGGCTGAATCAATTAAACTCGATTTAGCCTCATGCTCCTCCGCATGGATGCCGTAACTGCAACCTAATATACTCTTTCTCTCTGTCTTCATCTGTCTTGATATGCTCAGTTTTTGTACTGTATGTGTGTACCCTTTTTTTTTTTAGTGCTGTTAGATTGAACCCTTTTATTTACTGAGACTATAATTATACATAGACCCATCATCCTTCTCCAGCTCAAATGAACACTAGCAGCACAGCGTGAGGTGAAGCAGAGGCTATTCACATGCCCGGCTCAGCTCCCCTGTGTTGACATCAGTGAAGAAGACCAAAGGTGAAAAGCAAAGAAAAATGTCATCTGTCAGATTCTGGACGGTCACCGTGTTTAGAAGCTCAGTGCTCAATTTGATGTTGGTAAACTGAAAGAAAACCTCTCGAAATTGCTGAAATCCCTGGCGATGAAGACCTTGGCACAAAAGAACATTCACTTTGTTTACTGTTTATTATAATTATGGTTTCAGCATGTTTCCGCCTGTTGCCATGGTGATGAATCCCAAGTGCTTTTTAAAGGGAAGATGATTTGGCTGCCGAAGATTGCAGCACTCCCATTGGCTAAAGTAGAGGTACAATAAAAGTCAATTGTTAAGGCCTAGTGTAACAACAAATCTACTTGTAGTTACGTTTTCCTAAATACTTACTTGGGGTGTCAACTATGTCACAAATGATGATGATTCAAAGTCACAGTGTAAAAGTTTTTTTTTTAAAGAAGTCTGTTACGTAATATTAGTTTTTAGATAAACTGTTTCTGTTATCTGTTTGTTATTGTAGTTATTTCTCTTTGCATTATAATTATGATTAATAATGCAGATTAATAGAATGTACATTATTTTGTGTAGGGCTACTATCTGTCATCTTTATGTGGGAAAGACGTCCAAAACAAGCGGAGAACTGTGCAGCAGAATTACAGCCCTAGATGTAGTTCAGTGTACGGTTTAGCTTGTATGTGTGTTTCAGTTTTTGTATAAATGAGAGCTTGTGTAAGTTTGTGCAGGTGGGCATTGTGCCAGCCAGCAGGTGTGCTCTCTTTTCATGGCAACAGCACACAGACACTCATCACATGATTATTCCTTACCGTGTGCTCAGCAGATGGAGTTTAGCAATGCTAAAACTCTAAAGAGCTTTGTTGCAACAGGTTCGAAGTACACAATCAACAACAGTGAAAATGTGAAAGAGAGTGTTTTCCTGACTGAGTGATTTTTTTTTGATAAAGAAATCAATAGTAGTGTAGTGTCTTATCCTACATTTCTCTCTGTTCATCAGAGAAGAGCTAAAGAAACAGGGCTTGGAGTAAAAGGAGGGCAGCTTCTATGCTAAATCTCCTCCATTCCCCTCTCTCTGAATACCAGCTGAGCGGGGTTGGAAAAGGCAGAGTGTGTGTCGGAGGTTGATGTCTTTTTGTTCTCTCTCAAGCTCTGTCATTGCGTGTTGTCATGATAATGAAGGCGGATGGAGGCAGCAGTGGGGTGGATGGAGGAAGTGTTGGTGGGCAGATCTGTTATATAGCGTTATACGACACGAGGGCTTGAGCTTATAATAATCAGATGACTGTCATGTTGTTCCACCTGTATTATTAGTGGTGTTTGAAGATAAGCATCACTATTATTATTGCCCATACTGAGGGTTAGGGATTTAAACTAACTAACCCTACTGATTGTGCCAAGGACATGAAAAATAACACATACTTTAAAGTTTTGCTAAGTGATCAGGCTTATGATTTTTGCCTGATGAACAATAAAACGGTAAAAAAATGCCATAGACTTGCATTGAAGGAGGGACCTGACACATGCTTAGGGAGTTAAATAGTATATAGACTTGGGGATGGGCTTCTTTTGACTTCGGCCAGTAAGAAACCACACATAAGTCAACTAGCATCACCCTAGGGACTACTTATTTTGCATAGGCAAGCGCTACTTAATTCTTCTTCAGAAAAATGTAATTTGTTAATTTGTTTCACAGCCTGGCACATTTACAAATACAAAAAAAAATTCCTTGCAGATCCTAACCTCTACTAATTCTTTCATTGTACTGAACAACAAATGATACCTCTAAAGTGTACCCTGTTGTACCCAATCTTTTACTACTCTCTTTTGTACTTTTCCATTTGGCAAAACTTCTGTTATCTACCACTGAATCACTCTTCCGTCTGGATTTTTTAACCAGCTGTTTACATTTCTAATGCTACAATCATGAAAATTCATTTTTGATTTTTTAAAAAATTATTTTCCCAGCTGCTTAAAAGGTTTGTAACACAATTTTGATATGTGTTACTGTGTATGACAGCTATATTGAGTGTTTCACTTTGGTTGGTCATGTTAATGTGTGTGTGAAAGGTGTTAACCTCTCTCTGTGTAGGTGTTACGGACTCATGTGATGGTGCGTGTGGGTGGAGGTTGGGACACACTTGAGCATTACCTTGACAAACACGATCCCTGTCGCTGCGCCGCATTCGGTGAGATCACCACTTGTGTCACTTCCTGTCCCTGAGCTGTGAGACTTACTGGAATTTTTCAACAATACTACATGTGCTTCTCACGTCTGATTGTTTACTTTCTCACAGTATCATACAATCAAGTTATACGAGTTTTTGTTTCTAGCGTTTTGTGTTTAATGAGGGTTAGTCCCTTCATTATTCAACACTAATAGTGTAATTCAATCTGTCTTTGGGCTTTTAGAACAGATTGGTAAAAGCTGCCTAAGTTCATATATTCATATATTGCCATATTCTTATATAATCCATATATTGCCATACAACTTACTGAAAAATTATACAAACACCTTTGATGACCAAGGCTGGGTTTATTTAATCGAAAATACAGTAAAACAGTACTATTGTGAAATATTATTACAATTTAAAATGACTGTTTGCTACTTTAATATATTTTAAAATTTCTTTTATTCCTTTGATGGCAAAGCTGCCAACAGCCATTACTGCTGCCATGTAATGTATCCTTAAGAATAAAAGTATTAATAAAAAAAAAATTATGTTTTAACCCTAAACTTGAACAGTAGTGTACAAGACACATTAACAAGGCTTTTTTCCCCACTTTTTTTCCATTTACATGTGTATTAGGTTTAAAAACACTTATGATGTTGAAGTTCATCATCATTTTTCTTGTGAATATTAAAAGAGCTGAATGATGCCTTTCTTTGACCTCAACAGCTCACCGGTATCAGCAAGCTAAAGCGAGTGGCCAGGGTCCTCACAGTAAGAGCTCCAGTGCTCACTCCTCCCGCTCCACAAGCCCAGGACCTCACTGGCGCAATGAGGGCATAGCACCCTACAAAACCTCCGACAGGCGCTCTTTGGACCCTGTGTTGGGCGCCACGGTGCATTCCTCTCCATCACGGCCTGGCAGGTCGCACCATGCAGCTGTACCTGTGGAGATGGAGACTAACACAGGGCGGCCCACAGCACTGCTGCCTCGACCACCACGAGACAGATCAGAACCACGCCACTTTAATCCTCTCAGGTCAGTGCAGGTGTGTTTGGGTGTTAAGCAGTGTGCGTGTGTGTGTGTGTGTGTGTGTGTATGCATGTGTGCATGTTTACAGCTCCTTGGAAAGTACCTAAAATAGAAAAGTACCCAAAATCACACCGGAATCAAAGACACCTAGAAAATGAATGTGAAAGTCAGCTCTTGTTTATTTATCTTATTTATTCAAATTTAAGAAAATTGGCTTGGGATATAAGAAGTGTAAACATGACTGCTCTTGTAAACACTACCTAAAACAATTAATACATTTTATAAATATACATTTTAAGAAGAGACTTTGAAAGAAAGTATATATTTCATAATGTATTATATTTATTAATAATATAATTTTAATATATAGTATACATTTTTTTTCTAAGACATGAAAAAGCCAATACCTTGTCCAGACAGAAAGAAATATGAATAGTAATAAAAAGAGAGAAAAAAAATCACAGAATCACTATATGCATGGATGGATATGGAGAGAATGCAATCCTTGTATGAGAAGAATTGAAGCTTGAAGCGTTATGACTGGGACACATGCATGATTGTGTGTTTGTACAGTTGTTTTGTCTGTGTAGATCCCTCAGGGTGTCTGCCATTTGCTCACACTGACCTAGTTAACTCAACACAAATTATAGCACTCTGCTTGTGCACTGTACCTTCACAATGAGCTGCATCTTAAGGCAACCGTGCACATGCACACAAACAAATACAGACACACAAACACACAGATTATTGCAAGCAGATTTAAACTAATCCCAGGTGACATTGTCCTGACATCTATCCTCTTCTTGTCCAGTTTGTGACTCCCCCTTGTGTTAGAAAGGAATAATTACAATTTTATAAGGAGACAATCACAGTGTTCTCGCTGCCTAATTATGCAAGTGATAACATGTTTTGGATAAATCTGTTTTTTTCCCAGAGCAAATGGACAATTATACATATTTGTATTTCTTTCTTTCTTTATTTTTTAACAACTGCCTGAAAATGAATGTTTAAACATGACTATAAAAACTCCATGTTATGCATTACTGCACACTTAGAGTAGTGAACACATAAATCCTAAACATCCTGAAGTTTCAAAAGGTGCTTCGTTATTTCAATCAGATGGCATACTTGTACGTCAGTGTGTGCAGCCAGGACATTGTATAACTGGACCATGAACAGCTTGCTGGTTTATCTGGGCTGTGTGCCTTAATTTCCTTAGGCTGACTAATGATGCAGGCCAAGCGTCAGAGCAGCACACTTTAACACTTGCACTCCCAGAGCTGCAGGTGAGGCAGACTGGATTACTGAAGATTAGGATAATCGCAACCCCCAGGTCTGTCACTGCAGTAACTGCTCAGAACATGGTTTATGCAGCTTATATTACAGAACCGGACTGTCAGGGTGTGCGTATTTCACTTTCTTGTCTAAATGCACAAGAGTGTGCATTTGAATAAAATCAAATGAGGGCAGAATAGGGTAGCACTTTCACTTGTTCTTAAGTGTATCTTAGGATCTGGAAGTTCTACGTTTAAGAAATGATTTTAAAACAGTGATTTTATTCATATGCACACTCTGTTTTTAGTGTTTTGTCTCAATGTACACAAGCCAGTCTTTAAGATTAAAGGAAAGAGTGATATCAGTTTTATTCTGAACTTAGTAGTAGTTCAAGAGTGTGTGTAAAGAAAGTGTGTCTGATATGTTTGATAATGCCAGAGGATGAGTAATCTCTCTCTCTCCATTCCTATTTGATGGCTTTCTTTAATCCCAAAAAAAGGCTCCTGAGGATACAGCCTTGCATACAGTTCCCTGCATGCTTGGTACAGATTCTCCATGTTGTCAAAAGTGAAAAGTATCACACAAAATCATGGAGAAAAATGGAAATCATGGAAATTATGTTGATTAGTAATTCTAATCAAGATAACCAAGAAATATTTTTTTTAATTGATCAAAATCAAAGCATTAAATTAATCAAAAGTGACAGTAAAGATTTTTATGTTCACCAAAAATTATTTTAAATAAATGCTGTTTTTTTAATGTTCTATTAATGAAAGAATTCTCAAAACGTGTGTTACTGTTTTCACAAAAATATTTAGCAACACAACTATTTTCAACACTGATAATATGAAATGTTGTTTGGGCACCAAACCGAATTCTCGTTATGATTTCTGAAGGATCGTGTGACATTGAAGACCTCTGTAAAAATAGCAGTGCCATCAAAGGAATAAATTACATTTTAAAATATTAAAATAGAAAACAGGTAATATTGTTTTTGCATTATTACTCTTTTTACTATATTTTTGATCAAATAAATGCAGCCTTAATGAGCATAAGAGACAATTTTCAGAAATCTTACTGACCCCAAACTTTTGAACGGTGGTGTGTATGTGACACAAAATATGTCAAAAATATCAGACAGTAACATATTTGAGAATTAGGTCTCATACATCCCAATATCTATCTTAATCTTTCTCTCTTTACCCTTACACACAGGAATAAGGAATCTCTTCTTCCGACTCGCAGGCTATCAGGAGATAGTGACTCTTCCACAGCCTCGTCTAAAGGTGGAGGAGGAAGCACAGGAGGAGGACGCTTCTCTCTGGGTACACGGCATGCTCATGGAGACGAGGTGGTTCTGCTGGTGAACCGTAAGGAAGGGAAACACGTGATTGAGCGTCCTGGAGCAGGAGCACAGATTCCAGCCCTGAGAACCCCTCAGACCCGTGCCCGCAGTGCTTCCAGAGAGCGCCCTGCACCACAGTCCACCTCCGTCCTGAAACCTAGTCCACCACAGGGCCCGGCAGAGGTACATCGAACACCCCGCCCAGAGAGAGGCAGATCGCTGGGGCCCGAAGGTCCAAGGAAGCTGCAGGCTCCACGCTCCCTCAGCCAGGGCAAGACTCCTAGAGCCCGATTGGGTGACGTCAGCCCTGGATCATCACCTCGCCGTGGAGACCCTCAGTCTCTTTCAGTAGATCGGAGAGAGGAACTGAGACCCAAGCACATGCCCGCAGCATCCTCAAGAACAAGTGGAAGTTTGGCCAGGAGACAAGCATCTTCCTCAGCCTCTAACTCACCTGTGAAAAGCTGTGCCAGCGGAAGTCCTGCGAAAAAGGGGATGGGAACGCCACGACCCCCTGCACCTCGGTCACCTTCCACTGGGAGTCGAAAGTTGCTTCCCCCTGTCACACAGCCAGGGCGGCGCTCTCCGCATTCTTCTCTACGATTGAGTCATCGCCACCCACCACGATCCCCTCGATCAGTACACAATGCACGATCTGCAGGGAGAGACCAAAAAGGTTGGGCAAATCCCTACAACCAGCAGCAGGACAGCCAGGAGGACAGTGGTAGTTTTAGTTTACACCTGCTGCCAAGTCTGGACCCTCAAAGGGAGCAAGACTTATATCGCAGCTTTGAGGCCGAGTTCCTGGCCAACACGCAACAAACCAAGGCTGTGCAGGGTAAAGCGTCCACTGGGAGGGAAATGAGGTCGCTACAGCTCCCTGTCTCCCAACAAGGTTTAGGAGTGCTCCCAAACTCTTCGGGTGACACTAATGTTACAGACTCGGCTTACTCTTCTTCTAACTCTTCAACGTCTTCTCTTAATGTCGGAGGTAAGGTGGGAGTCCTACCTGATTTGCGAGATTCTAAACGGACTAATCCTCGCGCACGTGCACTCGAGGACCCTCCCGCCCTTCTCCATAGCCAGATTCGTGGAGGCCTCCCCAATGGAGGGCTCCTGGAGGGAGAGCGATGGGGTGGCAAAGGAGGAGGTCTTCGTAAGCTCCCCGCCATCTCCAGCTCCACAGAGGAAGGAGAGGCCTCAAATCCAGGTCTATCAAGGTCAGTGGGCCTCCCCAAAGACATCAATGGGAGCCTCCCTTTGACGGAGGTGCCAATGGAGAGCCAGCAGGACCTGGAGGAATGGGCTGGGGTGGAGGGTGACGTACCACAAAGTACCAAACATCACCCGGACCTGCCATATGACAATGCTGACCTGTCATTTCCCTCCCCTCCGCCACCTCTAGATGACTGTTCTTATCAGGACTCTTCCAGTGAGAGCTCCTCCATGTGCTTGAGTCTGAGTGAGCCTCCATCCGAAGGTTCCTGCACTCCTCCTCTACCGCTGGCCAATGGGGATACAGAAGACACAGTCATCCTCCGTGCCAAGAAAGGTCAAAAGAAGGCAGAGAGGGTGCCCTCCATCTACAAGCTCAAACTGCGGCCGCGGATAAGACCCCGCACTGACAACAGACCCGAGAACAGCCCATCTCGCATCCCTACACCTGTACGATACAGGAATCATTGTCAGCAGTCTCCTGCCAATTCATCTCCCCTCCAGACCCCACCACAGTCTCCACGTTTAAACAATCACCAACCCTCACACAAAGCTCTGCATCAGGCCTTTGCTGACCTCATCCAACCCCAGCAGCGTTCCCCAGCTATGGGCTCTAGAGAGTGTGCCTATTCTTCAGAGTCCAGCCTAGACAATGAGGCCTGGATGTAGTGAATGATAATGATGATGATGTACACAGGCAACTGACCTTCTCTCATCATATACCGCTTTATAGTCAGATTAGAGCAAAAAAAAAAAAGCACATTTGTAAGACTAAGAGACAATGCACATCTGACTGTTGTGAACAACATGTAGCAGGATGCTGGAATCCTTACTGTCATTTCACTGGAGGCATAGATGTGTCCTAAAGTGGCTAAGAACATACAACACTATTCTTGACATCTTGGACCAACAAAGCCTGTTCTGAAGAGCTACTGTACATGCACCATCTGAGCTATGTTTAATTTCGTTCGAGTCATTTTTCCTTAGATTTGTTCTGTTTGAGAAAGGAAATTACTGCATTTCCCTTTAGGGATCTGTAGTTTTGAATGCTCCTTATTAATGTCCTCATGACCTGTGTTTGAATTCATTCCATGAGGACAAATTTTTAGCTGGTTAAGTTTTCATTTGGTGGGAAGAAGTGTAAAAATCTTATTTTAATCAGGGAATTGTAATGTACAGACTCAGAGTATACTGTATACTGGAGAATAAGATGGTCTAATAATTTTGGTGTAATTTTATGACAAATTTGAAGACAAATGCCTAAATGACGTTTTGACCGTACTTCCATGTGAAATCCAAATTATCCAAATTGGAAATACAATTAAGTGGCTGTGCTGTTCTTTTAGCCCATATCAACTTGTTGAATAGGTTCTCTCATAAACCTTTATGAGAGGACATAATTCACACATCTGTGCAACATCACTGTGACAGACAAACGTTTCATTTGTTCTGTACAAACTAATACGGTTAATGTATAGGTTTATATATGTAATATATGTTCATTTGTTTAAATGAGTGGTAGTGTAATGTAAATATAATTATTATTAATTGACTTTAATATTAATGTACAAAATGTATGCTGTTTATTTCAGTATGGTAATCCTGCCTTAGCTATGCAATGTTGCTATTGAATGTTGCCTTGACAAATTTTCTTGCCTTAAAGTAAGGATGAGAAGCTGTGTTTGTGAAGTAGAGATGAAGAGATGGTGTGTGTATGTATCTGGGTGGTTAAGTCTGAGCGTGTGAGGTAGAGAATGTTTGTTATACTGGATGGATCATGTGTTTTGGCCCATTGTTAACTGTGAGACAATCGCACATGTTTAAGGTCACAGTGACAACAATATCCTGCTTTATGAGCGTTCCTCTGTTTCACAAATTTTCTTGCCTTAAAGTAAGGATGAGAAGCTGTGTTTGTGAAGTAGAGATGAAGAGGTGGTGTGTGTATGTATCTGGGTGGTTAAGTCTGAGCGTGTGAGGTAGAGAATGTTTGTTATACTGGATGGATCATGTGTTTTGGCCCATTGTTAACTGTGAGACAATCGCACATGTTTAAGGTCACAGTGACAACAATATCCTGCTTTATGAGCGTTCCTCTGTTTAAAGTAAATTGCTTGATATATCTGCAAGTGAGAAATGAAGGACATTTAATTAAAGATAGTGCCATATTAAACATCAATAGGATGTTTTCAAAATATGGAAATCACTACAGACTATGTATAGAAATCGTAATCATTCAGGAAATCAGGCCCTTTTTATTGTGAAAAGCCATATTGAGTCCAAAACTGCTTATGAAGTAATGATATTTTCCACTGTCATCATCGGCAGACATAACATTTCTTTTAAAGCTTTATGGCGCCACCAAGTGGTTGATTTTTATTTTTTTATTTTTTACGTTGAGCTGATTGTTACTGGTTATGTTTTGTGTGACTTGAAAGTATAATATGAAAGTGTGACTTGAGTGAGTGCTTATAAATTGCGTTTTTTAAACCTTCATACACATCTAATCTTGAATTGGTACTGGTAGGCGCCATTGAATAAAATAGGAGAAAACATTGACTCCACTTAAATGAATTACACTACACACATATTGGTTTGGCATTGGATTGTTTATTTGTGTTAAATGAGTAAGTTATTAAGCCTTGTTGATTGGTTGTGGCTGAACTGTTTTATCATAAAGGGACAATGTTGTATGTTTCTATATGAATGGATGAATTGTTTACTTTTGCTATGTTCTCTTTCGGGGGCTTTATACAGTACTGCCGTGTATTTATGAGCTCAAGTGTTTTATTGAGAGGTGTTCTGATGTTTGCTGTTTTAGTGAATCAAAAAGGGTCAGAAAAAGTGAGGGAGATTTTATGGAAATGGATTTCAGTGTTCTTTTTTTGCCTCAAGGACTGCAACCATATGATATTACTGGTAGCATGGCCATTGACTCTCCTCAACACCTCTTGTATAAAAGCTGCAATACAATGCATCACTGCACATTGCTTTTATGTTCATTGCCATTTAAACGTCTGTTGTGACACTTTAAGACAATGTTAAATTTCTCAAATAGGTATAAGTAAGGACAGTAGAGCTCTCTGCGGTCTTTCAAATTATATTAATGGTTGCTTTGCCTAATTCTCACTTTAGTCAAACACATACACTCACCACACATTCAGTAATCTTTACAGTATCTAATTATTAACTGCCATACATTTGTACAGTTAACTCATTTTGAGCTCCAGTTGTTTTTATTATGTTCTGCTTTCCAGAAAAAATTACAGAAAGATGTTTCTTTTCTGTGATGACATTCATTATGTTTCTAATCACATTTAGGCATTTTTTTAAAAATAATTTATTGCATGGATGGGTCTGTTTTTCTTTATTAATTATTGACATCAATACTACAAGAGTGTAGATTCACATGTTTTATTTGCTTGAGCGAACCCGTCTGATTTGCATTATGCAAATATGATGTTCAGATGTGATCTACAAAATGCATGTTGAATCTATGTCATGCTCTGGTTTGAGTAAATGAAAAGGCTGTTGGATGATTTGAAATCTGAATGTGTATTGATTTACTTTTAATTTCTGCAGTTTGTTTGACTGATTGTTTTTCTTTAATGGTGACAATGAAATGTAAGGTCTTGACATTGTGGAATTTGTCTGTGTTGAATAGCAATATTGCAAGACCAACATTCCACTGTTCCTTGAAAACCAATTGCTGTTAATTTAATACTTATAATAAAAATGTTTTGGATGAAATGCTTTGTATTTCTTCTTTGGTAGATAAACATAAGACGGGTACAATTACCTATTATAATAGTATTTTAATAATATATAATTAATAATTGAGGGAAGATTCAAAATTCAGTAGAAGAGAAATAATGACAAAAATAGGCAACGTAGCATCTGAAAATGTATATTCAAGATATCTTGATAAGTTGAAAAATGCTTTTGTAAACTTGAAATTACGTGAAATGTCAAATAAGACATTCATTGACGATGATTTTGTTATGATATAGTTATGTGAGGATACAACACTGAATAATCTATAGAACGTTTTGTAATTTCCAATAGAATATAAATTGCAAATTAGGTAGGTTATTCTGTAATGTATGCTGACATAACTATAACATACAATCTCTTAGTATGTTTAAATGAATACAAATTGAAAACCAATTCATATTTTACTGTATGGCATTCAACAGTGTGTAACATGAGACGAAAAGTCCCCTTAATGAAGGCGGAAGACGGAAGTGTGAATCATATGATGACAAACCATGTAAGGTGGGAGGAAAGGAAGAAGGCCGACTTGTACACACTCACTCTTCACTTCGGTAAGGAGCATTTCTCGGTTTAACTGAGGTACGGTGCCTCATTTCCACTTATCTATGGCTTTGTGCGCTGCGTGGTTGGACAGTAATACAGTCCGCTAGATTAAAGGCTTAACTGTGCGCTCCCATAAACCCTGATTAAGAAGGTCATGAAGCTTTAGCCGTTAGCATTCAGCTAGCACACCTTCGACTATCTACATCTCCGCGAGTAGGTTCATTCATCCGCCAAAAATGGAGTGGGCAAGTCAGCTTTGTGTGAGTGAAGGTCCAGTTCGCTCTTAGCAGTAGAAGAAAGACCCGTGGATAATTCTGAATGGAAAATTAGTTTAAAAATGTCAGATTCGGGGAGTAATAAATGGGTTTTGCTAGTTAGCTCTGTGGGTTTACCTAGTGAGACTGTCACCTGCTGCAGTCACCGCTGCGCCACGTATATATTTAACCAGTTGTTGTGATGTTACGGTTGTTGGTAACGTTAATCGTTTAAGATCAAGCGCTGCATCACGTTAACGGTCGTTCAGTGGAGTCCGTCAGCTCTCTGACAGTTGACAGTTACTTTATCTGCACTTCACTGACATTAGCTGGGACGCCACCTCACAGGTTGACGAGAGAGATTATTATTATTCTTAAAAGGGAACTGTCTGAAATGGCTATAGTTTTTAATGGATAGATAAAGAGGTTTACTGTTCCATATATTCTTGTTTATTACTTTATGTGCCTGCCAGCGTTATCAACTTTGAAATACTAACGTACGGCCTTTGGCTTTAGTTTACCACTGCTAAGCTTTGTAAGTCTTTGTTACAAAAATGCTATAGTTATTGTAAAGTTTACATCTCTGTAAAACAGAATTAATGAATATGTGGTCTTCGTACAGTGTTAGAAGCTTTCAGAATATTACACACAGACTCTATCTATCTATCTAGCTGTCTAACTAGCTCTACCATTCAAAAGTGCATTTGATTGATAAAAATATAGTAAAAAATGTAATTTAATATGTTTTAATATTTATTCCAGTGATGGCGAAGCAGAATTTTCAGCAGCCTTGACTCCATGCTTCAGTGCCATATTATCCTTTCTTCTTCTTATTATTAATAATGTAAAAAATATTTGCTTAATAATGTGGTGGAAACCATGATGCATGTTTTTCCAGACTTGTTTGGTGAATAGAACGTTCAAAATAACTATTTGTTTGAAATAGAAATCTTCTGTAGCAATAGCATTATACTGTAAATGCCTTTACTGTCAAATGTATATTGTTATTGATTTACTAAATTGCTAATGATTATAAATTAGTTAACATGGTGCCTTTTTTAAAGGGGTGTAATGATAATATAGTAATATTGTATGTTTGGTAATGAAATACCACAGCAGTCCTTGATCAATGATTTATGCATTTGGAGAGTTAGTGGACTGATAGTGTTGCCTTACTGACTTACTGTGTCAGTATTGTCATTCATTTGTCAAGGGCCATTTAGACAGGTGTGAACATTTACAGACAGGTGCTGTTTCATGGATGATCATAATACAGTTTGTATGGAAATGGTCAACAGGGTTACACAAGGCATTCAAGGTGCACAGATCATAATTCTGCAGCTTCTTTATTGTAAGAATGAAAATGCCTCGTGCTGTTAGTCATTGGGGAAGAAGAAAGGCTGTAAATGCGACAGGTTTTTCCCAACGTTGATAATAATAATAAAAAAAAAAAAGCACCAAATCAGCATTTTAGAATGATCATGTGACACTGAAGACTGGCGTAATGGCTGCTGAAAGTTCAGCTTTGCATCACAGAAATAAATTATAAAAAAAAAAAAGCACCAAATCAGCATTTTAGAATGATCATGTGACACTGAAGACTGGAGTAATGGCTGCTGAAAGTTCAGCTTTGCATCACAGAAATAAATTACATGCAATTACAATAGAAAACAGTAGAATTTAAAAAAAAAACTTTTTAAATTGTAATAATATTTCACACTATTTTTACTGTTTTTAACCAAATAAATGGATCTTTGATAGGCATAGGAGACTTCTTTTAAAAGCATTACAAATTCTTACTGAACCCAGACTTTTGAATGGTAGTATATATAAATAAAAAAACTTGTCATCAAGTCAGCTGAATCAAATAAAATACTGTTGTATCCTAAGGTTTCTCTTCCTCTTAAAAGACCTTTCAGGTGATGGTGAGAGTAATGTTCAATAACAGGAAATGGAAAACTCTTCACAGCACATTTAGAGAGCATGAGAGGGCAGTCACTGCACATAAAGAATATAATTTGCTGACTGAAAGAGAACATCAAGCTTTAACAATGTGTTTTTGCGCAACTTTTTCCCCACTCCACAATCTGTAAGAAACATCAGGGAAGGTATCAGCAGGACAGGGACTTGACTTCCTCTTATTCCCCTGCGCTTGCACTTTTACGGTATCCTACCTGCCTTTATTCTCTTCCACACTTTTCTTATGGTCTTAGGAATCTTCTTTCTCTTCTGCAGGAGAACCGCGGCTTGGGATCCAAGATGACAGACTCCAAATATTTCACCACTACCAAGAAAGGTCTGATGTTTTCCGTTTTGTTTTAAAGATAAGTTTTGGGATTAGTATAGCATTATGTTAAAGAGATTTAGTCATTTACTGTGTCTGTTCTGGCCAGTGCAGATCATCAAGTTCACTACACCATTACACATTTAAATACTGTTAAATAAATCAACATTTAGTGCTTCGATATTTCTGCTCTGTTTCTTTCCGCAGAACCCAGTAAACTAAAGTCTAAAATTGTGTAGTCTTATTTAACTGCAGTCTAAATGAGATTTGGAGTTCTGGCTTTATTTGGATTAGGCACTTGCAGGCACATGATTGTGCCAGAACAGAGTATTTTTTAACTGCAAATAGAGCTGCACACAATACTTGGTCAAAGCCAAGAAAAACACTTTACACAGAATTATGATTATTTTCTCTTTTATTACATAAGATAAACAACTCCTCTAATACTGGCTGTCTAGACTTGCACATTATTTTCATGCTCTAGTTGTGATCTAAAATTCATAAATTCTTGTGTGTCGGGCTGTTTAGGGGAGATCTTTGAGCTGAAGGCAGAGCTCAACAGTGATAAGAAAGAGAAGAAGAAGGAGGCAGTGAAGAAGGTCATTGCGTCTATGACAGTGGGAAAAGATGTCAGGTAAGACAAGTATGCAACATTTATATGAATGTCTCACTGTTTTATATGCTACTCTGTATGTCATCCATCCCGTGTTTCCATTGGTACAGCATGAGTTTACGGAGTTCTGATCTTAATATTTTTGTTTCCAGTGCTCTGTTTCCTGATGTTGTGAACTGCATGCAGACGGATAATCTGGAGCTGAAGAAGCTGGTCTATCTGTACTTGATGAATTATGCCAAGAGCCAGCCGGACATGGCCATTATGGCAGTCAACACCTTTGTGAAGGTACAGTTCAGACGAAACAACTGATAGTATTTTTAATATTTTATCATACAATTTGCACAGGAAGTAGATATAGATTGAGATATTCATTTACTTTTCAATGCAAAACAACTGTAAAATATGCTATGGATTCTAAAACACGCTCTGAAGTTTAGACAGATGAAATTCCTACTCCGGACTGTGAAGTTCTTAAAAGGCGTGACATAAGCCTGGCAGCAGCAGAGAAACTCTCATCTCTATGAGTGCTAGAATATTTAGTCTTTATAGGATGGTACAGTCTGCATGGCAGTCACTCCATCAGCACTAATGAGTTTTTGCTGGCTTCCCACACACCTGAGAATGGAACGAGAGACACATTACTGAAGCAACTAACTAGACGAAGACTAAAGCAAGTAGGCAATAAGGCCCATCACAGCAAATTAGAAAACACAGCAAAAAGTTTACAGGTCCCTCAGTCTTTTTTATCGGTCTCTCAGTGTTGGACTTTAGTGGTGCTACAAACAGCAGAGCTATTAGTTTATTTACTTTTCTCAGTAGACTTTTTTTCATTGCAAGTTTTTAAATTATGCTTTTCAGTAGCAAATTTAATTGAGTAGTTTTTTTTTTCATGGTGGAGACTTTTTCCATTGACTTAAATTGCTTTTATTCTGTGCAAACGATATTTTCTATAACTTTCACAGAAACATTATATGGTATGTTATGTTTATTTAGCTGTTTCACACAGAAACCTGGTTTATGAAAATATGTAGTAGCTTGTAGCAAGGTATTTTTGCCATGTTTGTAACTTGGCTTAGCTAATTGTTCTGTATAGGCCTAGTAGTTGATAGCTTAGTATATATTTATGTACACGTTCATATTTAATACACACATAAATACATTAAATAGTTTAAAAGTGGCAGTTAAAACATTTATAATGTTACAAAGAAGTTTATATTTTAAAAAAATGCTGTTATTTTGAACTTTACATTCATAGAATCCAGCAGTAAATGTGTTTATATGTGAATGTTTTTTCACAAAAAAAATATTAAACAGCATGTTTTCAACATCATTTTTTTTTTTTGACAATGACTGTATTTTAGGGCTAATGTGTGTTGGTGATGTGTTCTCTCCTGTAGGACTGTGAGGACCCAAACCCTCTGATCCGTGCACTGGCTGTGCGCACCATGGGCTGCATCCGAGTGGACAAGATCACCGAGTACCTGTGTGAACCTCTAAGGAAGTGTCTGAAAGATGAAGACCCTTACGTAAGGAAGACTGCTGCAGTTTGTGTCGCCAAGCTGCATGACATTAACGCCCAGCTGGTGGAAGACCAGGGCTTCCTGGACACCCTGAAAGACCTGATCTCCGACTCCAACCCCATGGTGAGGCATTATAACCCAAATAGCCAAATAAGATAAAAAACAATCTAAGATATATAATTGACATGTGAAAGGAACATAAAATCCAAGTCCTGGTTAGATGCTGACAGCATTCCAAAAAAATAATCTCTCAACTTAGATAAATATCCCTGAGTGCATCTGTACTCATTCTAATTCACTTGCCCACACACTTATGTTTGTTTTAAGGGCATCTGTGGGCTTGCCAGTGCCATTTAGCTCTCTCTTAGTCTCCATGGTGTGTAATTACATGCTATTGTTGTGCGAAACTCGAGACCCATCACACACACTACCACTGTATTGAGTTTAATGCCTCTTTTTTTTTTTTTTTTTCCTCCATTAGGTGGTGGCAAATGCAGTAGCGGCTCTGTCTGAGATAGCAGAGTCTCATCCTAACAGCAACCTTCTGGACCTGAACCCTCAGACAATTAATAAGCTCCTGACAGCCCTTAATGAGTGCACCGAGTGGGGCCAGATCTTCATCCTCGACTGCCTGGCCAACTACACGCCCCGTGATGACCGCGAGTCACAGAGGTCAGAGGGCAATGTTATTTCATCACTCCTCTAATGAAGTCTACATAATACATAGACGCTAGCTTCACTAATAAAGCTGATCTAGTGTGTCACCTAGTATCTGCATTGATTACCTGAATTGAATTGAATTAGATCAGAGTTGGCTTTGAATCACTGTTGATTCAGTTCCGCATTTTAAGAATCAGTATCGGATTGTTCAAATGTCGATTGCAGTTTGGAAAATCAGTTTATATTTTCTACCAGCCATAATTCAGGCATTATTAAACTGCCCAGTATGTTTTTGGCGTTAAATATTTGTTTTGTTTTTTCCTCTGCCTTTTTGAAGCATGTTTCTCTCTCTCCTCCCACAGTATCTGTGAGCGTGTAACTCCACGGCTGTCCCACGCTAACTCTGCCGTGGTTCTGTCTGCCGTGAAGGTTCTGATGAAGTTCATGGAAATGCTTCCTAAAGATCTAGACTATTACGGCACTCTTCTGAAGAAACTTGCTCCTCCTTTGGTCACGCTGCTCTCAGCTGAACCTGAACTGCAGTATGTTGCCTTGAGGAACATTAACCTCATCGTACAGAAACGGTAGGTACAGAGCTGTGGAAAATAAATGAGTTTATGTGAAGTGATGATGGTTTGGGTATTTCAAAAGTTAATGCACAAATAATTATATTGTAAATCAACTTTATTGTATATTTCTCTCTTTTTTTTCCTCTTTTTTTAATGTTTCTACCAGCCCTGAAATTCTAAAACATGAGATGAAGGTTTTCTTTGTGAAATATAATGACCCAATCTATGTCAAACTGGAGAAGCTGGATATCATGATCCGCCTGGCGTCTCAGGCCAACATTGCTCAGGTGAATGAAACTGCACCCACACCACCACACTTCACTAATGTAAAACATGATCTCTGCCTGATCATCTATGTTCATACATTTTTCTGTGACTCCACCCAGAATACAGTGGGGTCCAAAAGTCTAAGACTACTAATGAAAATACATCTGTTTTGCATTTTTGTAAAAAAAAAAAAAAAATGTAAATAACAAATCAACATGATTTTTACTATGTCTAAGTATTTGTTTTTTCCTCTTTTGCATTAATGACAGCAGCAATGTATATTTATGGTCTGCCCAATTTTTAATGTCATGAGACAATGATTTTTGTCATGACAAAGAGGGAATATAATTAAATAATTAAATTATGTCTTATATGTACTTACAAATTTGTTTAGCCTTTCTTATTTTTTCTAGCCTTTTTATCGTTATTTAATTGTTTTGTTTATTAAATTTTAAATCTGTGTCCATGAAGCTGAAATGGCAATAAACCTAAATATTATTACTACTACTACTTGCGTTTTATAATATCCTTCATAATTTTTATTCTTGTTGTCGTTTGTGTAGTTTTTATTGTTTTTCCTTTTCTTTTCTTTTTTAAATCCCAAAACTGTTATTTCCAAGTTTAGATCTCTTTTCAATCCCATATGTTCCCATCACTCACCTTTGGACCCCACTGTTTATCACATGAACATTTAAAATGTATGCTTATGAGAGTCTGTGTTAAATTTCTGTGTGTTTGGGTGGTGTAGGTCCTGGCTGAGCTGAAGGAATATGCCACTGAAGTGGACGTGGACTTTGTGCGTAAAGCTGTACGAGCCATTGGTCGCTGTGCAATTAAAGTAGAGGTGAGCAGGCCTGACCCTGATTAGGATAGCATTATTATTAACTTAATTAACACTGACAGTCTAATGAGTGTTAATTTTAATTGTAAAGTTCACCACTCCTAATGAAAGGATTCAACCTGATGTGAAACCAAAGCCAACTGCTTCTTTGGTTAACTGATGATACCATTTATGCTTTAGCAGATTAGCTTATCTGTTTTTCTGTCCCTCCTGTCTTTGTTACAGCAATCAGCAGAGCGTTGTGTCAGCACACTGCTTGACCTCATTCAGACCAAGGTCAATTATGTGGTGCAGGAAAAAAAATTAAAATTAGATGAGTTTTAAACTAATGCACTGTCTTCACTGTATCCAACGCACACACACGCTCAGTCACTCACACAGATCACGTTGCGGCCGCACTCAGACATTCAGGAACAAACTTGATGAATAACACTTTTCTGAGAATAGAATATTGAAGTGGAGATCGCTAAACTGCAAGCTTACCGGTGTTTTCAGAAAGCAAGCGCGTTTATCCACAGCGGAGAGAGCGTGCGTGCACATGGTTGCCAGGTTGACAAATATAAGTAACACATTTAGCAGATATTTCCGTATTGCGCAAGTGTGAAGCTCTGTTTCGGGGATTGTCTCTTTATATCTGGCAACCCGGTTGTGTTCCGCTGCGGCCAGATTAAACCTTGTTTGTAACCTATATATTATGCTCTATTCATTATTTTTTTTAGAAATCTCGCACTTTTCTACTCAATTTTAAACGTTGTTCTTGTATTCAAATTAAGCGCGGTCCACTGCTGCACACGTGCCACAATATCGATACAGGGACAGCTGTATCGATACTCGTATCGTCAAATCTCTGTGACTATACATCGTCGTATCAATGTATCGAACACAGCACTAGTAATGACTACTGAAATTTTGGTATCATAACAATGATACCATACTACCCTAGTGAATACTGTAATGAACTTGCATGAACTTGTCTCTTGGAAAATCGTGTTACAGGATTTGTCCCTGTGTTAATATTTTTCACGCTTCTCTTTCAGGTGCAACTGCAGTTGCTGACAGCTATTGTGAAGTTGTTCCTGAAGAAACCCACTGAGACCCAGGAGCTGGTGCAACAAGTGCTCAGTCTCGCCACACAGGTGAGATATCCACATGGGCACTTATCAAAGCACACGTTTCAGTGAGAAAATGACTCTGCACATATACTTGCTCACACCTTCAAGGACGCCCTCTGTAGGTGTTGCCAGATCTCTAAAGCAAGGCCGTTTGGCTTTCTGACTCACTCTGAAGAAAACAAGATATTCAAAAAAAATGTTACTCAGCACCCTGATACATTTATTCTTTTTAACAAAATTCTGTAATTGCTTTTTGAAACTACAGGCAGACAATAAGAGGATAAACAAACCACAAAATGGAAGACTTTTAATTAGTAAACATGTCTCAAATGAATGTCAAGTGCACAGGAAACAAAGATGATGATTATAAAAGCATCAGCAGAGGGATTAGTGTCCTGCTCCTGTGCCTCTGTTAAACTACATGACCTGCTCTGCTTTAACATATTATATACATACATATGTACATATTTGTGGCATAATGCAATGTAAATAGTAAACCACCATTTGGGTTAGATTTTGTTGGCCAGAGTTTTGAAACCCTGTACCATTTCAAAACAACAGGTTTATATTTATTATTCTATACGTATTATATATTTATGTATTATATACATTCTTCCTCTGTGCCAGTTAGGAATTTAATTGCTATTAACAGTTTTTTTTTTTTTTTTACATCATCAGAATAAGCTTTTTAAGCCACAGTGTTGCAGAATAAGGACACCTTATTCTTTTTTTCCAGTTAAAGAAAGTGCTGCTAATCCATTAATTTCAGATGGATGCAGCACAAACGTGCTTGCTTGACAAATGAGTCATGTTTGACAGTAATAATTTTAATCAATCTCCATTTTAATGAACATGAACATTCACCCAACATGAATATAAACCTATAAACTATTCAATAGTTATTCAAAAGACATACACAATGAGTGATTAGGACATGATAGTCAAATGTGTGGGTTACATACATAA
This sequence comes from Sinocyclocheilus rhinocerous, assembly GCF_001515625.1. Classification (NCBI taxonomy): domain Eukaryota; kingdom Metazoa; phylum Chordata; class Actinopteri; order Cypriniformes; family Cyprinidae; genus Sinocyclocheilus; species Sinocyclocheilus rhinocerous. The sequence continues at coordinate 977,201 of NW_015633546.1, forward strand.
TATGTAGTTATGCATAGAAATGATTAGTTGCTCATAAGTCCTTTTAGCATCATTTTGGTGCATCTACATCTGTAAAAGACAGTCTCTCTGTCGTTCTGTGAAGGTGAGGATGTGCTTTGTGAGGAACAAAAGGTCTAGAAGGAGCCTGGTCTTTGTCCTGGGTGGGGGAAACCACCCAACGAAGTCTCTACTAATGATTTCCCTCACGTGATGGTCATGATGTTATCTCTTCAATCATTAATCTTGGGTTTCTTGCCCCAAAATTGACAATCTCCTTCCTGAGTTAGGATCATCAATGTGTTCTTTTGTTTTAATGTTGCAAGCTGTTCTGTGAAAGAGTTGGTTGGTTAGGCTTGCTTCAGACTGGCTGGTGCTAGGGTATCGTGGACAGATTTATGACGTTGTCTTGTTGTCCTAGGCCTCTTTGTGGAATTTGGCTCTTTGGGTTGTTTTAACACCAATCTGATTGAATCTTAAATTGTCTGATTCACTCTGATACCCTACAGTGTGAACAAAGCTTCACTAAGTATCGTTTTGTAGTGTGACTCCATCCAATAACTGCAATAAGCATTGTGCTTTGTTTATTTTAATATGAACGTATCAGCTTTCAAATTTTCATCACAAAATCTACTGCAGAAAGATGTCAACAAACAGCTTGTAAACAATATACCATGTTACGTTGTATTTAAATCAGGAAAGCCATTCAATGTCCATAGATCAACTGTCCACTAGAAAAAAAATTAATTTTAATTAAAAAATTTAAACTTAACCTGTTAGTGATGTCTCTGATTGATTGTATGTTTGAATAAATCTGTCATGAATTTTTTTTTATGACAGCCAGTTTAAATTATTATATTTCAACAATGAATTGGAGTAGAAACATACGGAGCCCCTAAAGGGACATGGTGGTGGAAAAAAATCAGATTGAGTGAAAAAATTTGGGGTGGGAGGAAAAAATATTTGTCAGATTTTTTGCGTTCTCTCGCAAAACTTTTGCGTTCCCTCGCAAAACTTTGCGTTCCCTCGCAAAACTTTTGCGTTCCCTCGCAAAGATATTTGCGTTCCCTCGCAAAACTTTTGCAT
>NW_015633546.1:980362-994418 GCF_001515625.1 Sinocyclocheilus rhinocerous
GAACGCAAAAGTTTTGCGAGAGAACGCAAAAGTTTTGCGAGGGAACGCAAAGTTTCTCGAGGGAACGCAAAAGTTTTGCGAGAGAACGCAAAAAAAAAAAATCCTCCCACCCCGAATTTTTTTCCACCACCATGTCCCTTTAGGGGCTCCGTAGAAACATAATTATAGGCCCTATAATTAAAAAGTTGATGTGTAAAAACTTAATATATTATTATTAAGTACTTATTATATCTAAAAATGAATAGCTATTTAATTTGGAATATGTTGTTAATTTTAATCTTTATTATAGTAATGATTCCCTGTATAGTTTACAGCATTAGAGATTTTCCTTTAGAAAAACTGACATGCATACTTCATATATATCTCAATATAAACCAAATCGAATCCAGATTTTGTGAATCAGATTTGAATCGATTTGTGAAATCTGTCAATACTTAGCCTTAATGTTAAACTTTTTTGGATTAAAGCACTTAATTCAAATGGTTTACTTTGTCTTTACGTACCTTTTGCAACTTGAAAATGTTGATGATAGACTAGTTTAATGTTTGTGTGTGTATCAGCCAGAGAGCAGGTATGTGTGTGAGATTAATATTCAGAGAAGCCGTGAGCTTGTGCTGTCAGACTGGGATCTGAGATTGAATCTTGTCATTATTAACTTTGAGGTTCAGTGCCACAGGCTGTACTCGCCGCCAGGGTTCTGTCAGAATACCAAATGTCCCATTTATCCCATGTGCCATTTTATGGCCTCAAGATCTAATTCTCTCACCGCTGTTTTGCTCTGGGTGTTGCTGGCGTACCACTTGATCTTATCACACAGATGGATTGGTGCTCAAAGGAGTTTTGCATTATTTACACAAGACACTGTCCTTCAGATGAGGTTTTGTGGAAAGAACCAGTCACCTCATTTTCTCTTCCTTCCTCTCACATCATAAACAGTGTATGATTCCCTTAGGTTCACTATTGGTCAATTTCATTTTCCTTGTATTTTGCTCTCTTTAACTTTGCAGGATTCTGATAATCCTGACCTGCGTGACCGTGGCTACATCTACTGGCGTCTGCTCTCCACAGACCCTGTGGCGGCAAAAGAGGTGGTGCTGGCCGAGAAGCCTCTGATATCAGAGGAGACGGACCTGATTGAGCCCACCCTGCTGGAGGAGCTTATCTGCCACATTGGTACTCTGGCCTCAGTCTACCACAAACCTCCCAGTGCTTTTGTGGAGGGCAGCCGTGGCGTTCAGCACAAGAGAATTCCTGCTCGCGCTGGCTCGTGAGTCTCTGTTTATATTCTTTTCTTATATTACTTTATATATAGAATAGCAAAAATAAATAAATAAATATATATATATATATATATATATATAAAGAATTTATAATAATTATTATTTAGTTCATATTTAATAATATATTTATAATGAAATTATTTTACATTTACCTTACATAATCTTTTTTTCAAATGTATCTTGTTTAAAAATGTGTTAGTGTTTAAATGTGTGTTTTTTTTATTGTTATTAACAACAACAAAAAAAATGTTATTATAATTTGATAATTTCTCTCTCTCTCAGTGGGGAAAGTGCCGAGAGCCCTGATGTTGGCCAGTCTGGACCTTCTGAAGCTCCACCTGCTGTCATTCCATCACAAGGTGATCTCCTAGGTGACCTGCTGAACCTGGATCTGGCCCCACCCGCTGCCACTGTCCCTTCAGTGCAGCCCTCAATGCAGATGGGAGCCATGGACCTACTGGGAGGAGGTCTGGATAGTCTGGTATGTTCATCTCCTGCCGCCTCTCGCTCTGCTACAAACATAATCACCCCTTTGTGGTGAAATTAGATTCATTTAAAGGGAAAAACAGTGTAATTACTGGAATGAATATACCCATCTGTTCCTTTAACAATCTGTGTGTGCATATACAGAGGCATGCAAGGCTTTTGGTAATGTCTTTGTCAGTTGTTCAGCTCACACATGTTGTAGGACATGTATTTTGAGTTAGCTTTGGCCTGAACAGCAGGATCCAGACCTACTTTACTAAATCAAGATCATCTAATCCCAGATCAGCCCCCTCCTCCTTAAACACACATCCAAACTCTCTTAACCAGTGTAATTGTGTCTGTTGAGAAATCACAGATGGTCTTGCATAATTACAGTCAACTTTCCTTGCCTGCATTTCCCCTCCGGTCTTCTCTTTCTCTTTTTTGACTCTTTTTTTTTTTTTTTCCTCTCCCCTTTATCCTTACGCTACACTTGCAGATGGGCGATGAATCAGATACGGTAATTAAACTAAGTGAAAGAGGAAGCAGACACTTTCATATCATGCCATTTCATTAGTCTAAATTGCGGATCTGTTAGTTATGTCAGTATTTTTAGTCACTGTAAAGTTCATGAATGTTTGTAGAGTTTTAGAAATCCCCAGCTTCATTCCCCTCATTTGTTCTGCTTTCATCCATTGGAAACATTTCATCCATTTCTCATTCCTCTATCAGCCGGGAGTTTCCCACAGGACAGAGGTGCAGTCTCCCCAGCCAACTTCTGATTATAGTGAGAGAGAGGTCTGAGTGGGTGCTCTCACCTTTTGAGTTCATCCTTAAAATGTTCCTCTGTACTGATCTTAGACTAGTCCCTGTTGCCCAACATAAACTGCTCTCAGATCAGTATGAAGGAATCATAAGAGCACCTTTCCTCCTTTTTGTTTCAGTGTTTGAGTTTGTAGCGGTAGTTGTAGTCACACACAAGTAGTCACATCTCATACAAAATGTTTAATATGTTGAAAGTAGGGGTGGGCGATATGACTAAATTTGTTTTCATGATATGAGTCATTTATTGTCCCAATAATTATATATATATATATATGTATATGTTATTTTAGCTTTGTTATTAAAAATAAGAACAAGTATGCAAATATAAACAACAAGACAAATGCAATATTTTTTTTCAGGTGCATTTAAGCATTTAGCATTTAAGTAAGAAATATTAAAAAAAGAGCAATCAATGTAAAATAAAACACTGCATAGTCTTTGCTGTATGAATTAAATATACACTGATTTTTATTAAAGCTACAAAAGTTGTTCAATCAAGAGCAGCGAGTGATTCTCTCTTTTGTCTTTGCTATTTAAGGGCATAGACAGCAGCAGGTATGTTAGACTGCTGTCACTCTAAAACTTCATTATAAAGATCCAGTATGTTGACACACATCTGATTTCTTTCCCAATGGTTTACAATCATTTAAGACATAACTGACTGTGTTTTTGTGGATACTCACCAAGACAGACATTTTATGGCCTTTTTTGGCTTTATTAGATAGAGACAGTAGGGATGAGACAGGAAATGACGGAGGAGAAGTGTTGGGGATGGGACTGGGAAAGCACCTCGTGACCCTGGATGCAAACTTTGGTCACATATGTACATCTTTCTGTATCACTTTAACATCTTAATAACTTTAAGCAGTCCTGTGCTGTGCAGATATGTTTACATGCTGCGATATAAACAAAACCTTTTATTGACTGACATTTCATATTGCCCATCCCTAGTTGAGAGTAAAAAGATTAAAGAAACTGTACATAGAATGTCTCATAACTTCCTTTGCAGCTCATTAACTTGTTTCCACCCACTGAGCTAGTTCCCCCTTCATCAACCTCTTCATAATTATCCGCATCTTTCCTGCCTACTGATCCTTACACTCACTTTTTGTCCTTTCTGTTCCCAGCTGGGAGGAGACATCGGCGGAAGCCCTTCGGTAAGATTTTTAGCAAAGTTCATCCAGACTTTGATGAATGTGCTTCGTTGGAGGAGTATTAGCATCAACAGAGGGGTTTGCCTTCATTAATCAAAGAGCTGTTAAATTCCTCCTCCACGTCTTTTATCTTAGTTAATTTGTCTTTTTCCTGACGGTCTTGTAGCAGTCTAGAAAAGTTGTAATAGGTTGTAATACTTGTCTCCCTCTGCTCAGATGGGTGCCGGTTTGGGGGCGGCCCCAGTAGCCATGCCTGCTGCTCTCGGCGGTGCTCCTGCTGTTGGAGGTGGATTGGGAGACCTTTTTGACCTCGGTGGAGGTGTTGGCATGCCAACAGGATCCTACGTTGCTCCTAAAACTGTAAGTATAGAATCAATCAATACTCTGAATCAATAACTTTGGTTATGACTTCAGAAGTCTTTTATAAGCAGTTTCCCCGCTTTAAGTCAATTTGTAATGCGGCAGCGTTTCCTGGACTCAGGACATGAAACGTGCTGTGGTGTTCAATAACAGCTCGACAGAGTCCAACAGAATGCAGAGCACATTTTTAATCTTAAAAAAGGCTTTAAAATGCAACTCTCATAGAATTATATGCTTAAAAACAGCAAGGTGCAATGCAGGGGCCAAAAACATCTATCTGATGCATTTGTACAGAAACGTCCTGTGTGTGTCCGCTTAACTCTCTTTCTTTCCCCCACACTCTCAACCTGTTTATCTGTGGGTTCAGGTGTGGTTAGCGGCAATGAAAGCTAAAGGGCTGGAGATTTCTGGGACATTTGCCCGACGCGGTGGGATCATTCAGATGGATCTGTCTCTTACCAACAAAGCCATGAGCGTTATGACTGACTTCGCCATTCAGTTCAACAGGAACAGGTGAGTCCAGTGGTAGAACGGGAGACGGTTTTGGAGGTCTCTTCAAGGTTTTGCTCTTCTCTCTGTGGTATCTTCTCTGATTGTTAATCAGTTTGGAGGCCTGCCTGGAAGGCGTTCCATTCATTTATAGCATTTTGTCAGTGGGATCATTCAAGGACATGCTGATATTCTAAAGAGACTTAAATGTGTTCATGTCAGTTGAGGACTTCTCTCTAGAAAATTACTGCTTGTATAGTAAAGCAGATTGTTGTAATATATTCTACTTAGATCTTTGACTAATACAAGGGCAACAAAAGGTCATATTCTTATGTATGTATAGATTTATAGAATGGTGCTTTCTCACACAAATCTCAAGCCACAATGCTAGGCTGTTGTGAGTGGTTGACATAGAGTGTTGCTATGGATTTGTTAAGGTGACCGGGTGGTTGGTTACTTGCCCTGTCAAAAGTGCACACATCTAAGTCTTTGTGATGTTCTTGTTCCTAGAAGGTCCCTCTACCTGTAAATGTGCAACAAATTTACAGATTGCAGACAATAAAACAAAATTTCAAATCCTGAGCCAAATATTGATTGGGTCTTAACTGGTGATGCAAACAAAATAATTTGGCCAAAATAGTTTTGGAGGGCAAAATCATTGACCCGAAATGGCTCTAATGACACATTTTGACCGTGTCGGTGTATGTTTCGTGCACACAGCATATATTAGCAACAGTAAGTAAACATATCATCAGTCACATATTACCATGACCAAAAATGTTGCTAGAGTATGTAAAATGTGTTTGGCTGAAATATTGAGATGTGGCTCATTGCAGCAGAACTGTGAATATGACATACGAATAAGTATGCAAATTAAATTACCCACATTTAACTGCAGTAGCATTAGTTTTAGCTAAATGAAACTTTAATTTCAGTTTCTGTAAAAAAAAAAAAAAAAAGCAGTTTTTGTTGCATCACTAGTCTAAACTGTGTTTCTCTGTTTTTCTGTAGTTTCGGTCTCTCCCCTGCTGGCGCTCTGCAGGTTCTGACTCCTCTGAGCCCCAATCAGACCATTGACGTTAGTCTCCCTCTCAGCATGAGCGGCCCTATCATGAAGATGGAACCTCTCAACAATCTGCAGGTAATGTATCCATCGCATTTCTGCAGCATCATAATTCACGTGCAGTATGAAAATGAGTGTTGTGCTGTTAAGCAATAAAGCAAGCCCCCGATGAGCATTTATTAGCAAGGCTGCAGCCCAAAAAAGCCACTCCAGAGACAGTACTATAGACATTAAGTGTGGGTGGTTACCAAGGGATGCAACTTCTCAGAAGAGATTCAGTAAAAAAAAAAAAAAAATCGTCATTAGTGGTTCTCCCTTGACTGTTTGCTCTCTCTTTTCTGTCTTTCTCCTCCTCTCACTGCATGTCCATTTCTATCATCGTTTGATCAGTGTTGTAGGTCTGCAGTAGTACAGCAATAGGTCTGAATTAGCTGTGCCTGATTATCTCTCTCAGTGGAATCATTCACAGTGCTCTCCAATGACTGCACTGGGAAATAAACCACAAATCCCACAGACTACAATAGGAAGGCATAGGCATTATGGAACAGTGCAATCACTAATTGGTAGTAATTAAACCAGGAAAAGATTGTGTTGAGCTTCAGGGACTGTTTTGGTTGGGTGAAGCAAATGCAAAAATATAGGATCTCTCTTCTTCTCTCTTAGAGCCCTAAAAGAGATTAAAAGAAGATAGTGTTTTAATCTGAAGATTTTATAGAGCCCTTCAGGCTTTATCTAATGCCATTTTCAAATTAAATGCGTGTGTTGAGCGTTCCTGGAGAGAGATTAGTGAGCGTCGTGTTCAGGATGCACATGTTAGACTGGCATTAAATGGTTAATCATAAATGTGTCTCTTTCTCTTTCTGCTCTGTGCTTATCGTTGAAGTCATCAGCAGGGGTTTAAGAGAGCTGTATGATAATAATTATGGGATTTGTCGCTGTGAATCATAGGAGGCAACATGAATTTTTATCTCCATCTTTCTAGGACTGATGTAACAACAATATGTCTGGATATCAGGCAGCTCACAGCTTTAGCACGTGTATTTTATCTGGACGTGCTTTGGCTTACCATGAGTTTCCAGTCTTTGCAGGCATGGATTACAACAGCTGATACTACTTCCATTCCCAGAGAGGCTTGTGGCATTATTAATTTCACACGTGGCTGCCGATAATAGATCAGTTATTCATTGCAGTGGCATCACAGGAAGTGAATGTTACTCATAGACTGAATGAATGGCATTATTTATTTATTTTTCTGTAGCTTGACTCATTGTCATTATTTGCAAGGCTAATAATATTGTAGATCAATCTGAACAGAAGATAAACCAATTCTAATACGTCATGTTTGGTTCAATTCCTGACAGTTCCACAAAATGAAAAGTTTGATTTCTGATTTCACATTAATTAGTACATTGGTTTTTCTTCATATTATTTTGCCTGATGGTTCTATAGTATTTCTAACCACAATTAGACAAGTGAGGGAGGGATGAAGCTGGTTTGTGCAGCTCAGAGCGGTTTTGCTGGATGAATTATTCAGAAGTGGAGTGTAGCAGGTCTGGATGTCTATGTGGGACTGCCTGTCCCTCTCTGAGGCTGTGTAGTCTCTATTCTGATGGATGCTGTGCACCTGCTGTCAGCTTTTATAAAAGCTCCCCTGGGTGCCTTTCAATCCCTCATGCTCTCAGAAGATTTACAGCCATAATCAGTTGAAAGTTTGGTATGTTTTTTTTTTTTCAGCTGCAAACTTACTAATGCACAAAATGGAAAAACAAAGAAATGATTGGTTGTATTTAATCTGAGTTGTTAAGCACTTTTTTGACTGACTTTTTGTATTTCTTTAAAATTCATTCAATTAGGGCAAGAAACCTCAACTTGTAACATTTTACAATAACAATAATATAGACAATCACTCACGTAGAATATATTTATATCTGATTCTTTAGGACAGGTGTTTTTGAGTATGATTGTCCTGGACAGATACACTCGCTCCGTTTTCTTGAACTGTCACTGGGCATCTTCTATCCTCTTAGTGAGTTTGCCTTTGAGGCATTCATGCATGTTTGAAGTTCACATACTGGCGTGCAAACATGAACTTCGCGCGCAGGAGCTGAACCCAACCTTTGCAAAGCCACAGAAGGTCTTAAACAAAAGAATGAAGAGAGAGAGAGAGGCAAAATGTCAAAGAAAGAGATGATCAAAGGACCATATTTCCCTACTATTCTGTGGTGTGTGTGTGTGTATGCCATTCTTTGGTCAAGTGCTGGAGAAAGAGAGGCCCATTTATTTTGGCTGAATTTATGAACTGAATTCTGTCTACTCTTAACAGGGTTTGAGAGCCTTGTCCACAGCCACAATGTCTTAAATCACAGTCGTAATGTGTTTCTCTCTCTCTCTTTGTCGATGCTGCAGGTAGCTGTGAAGAATAACATTGACGTGTTCTACTTCAGCTGCCAATATCCCCTCAGCCTGCTCTTTGTAGAGGATGGAAAGATGGGTGAGTGTGTTTGTGTGCACCCTTAATCACTGCCTGCGTCCTCAGACTTAAGCAGAAGCGCTTCAGGTGATTGTGGCGTCAGTCCATTAATTTTTGTGTGTGTGTGTGTTCTTAGGTTTTGTTTGGGTATTGTTTTTAAGTTTTGACTCCTGACTTGTGCATGACAGTGTGAGCACACGTGCCAGATCTGTGTGTCCAAATGAGTGTGTAAGAAAAGATGTTGGTGTTTATGTGGAGGCGTGTGTGAGTGTGAGAGAGACTGCTTGTGCATAAATGGCTTCCCCCAGGAGTATCTTAAATGGAGTTCAGTCTCTGCAGGATATCACACAAATGCACAGTAGCTGTGTCTGGAAAAAAAAAACTCCCTTTTCCTTATCCTTTTGTCCCTCTGCTTCTCAGAACGTCAGGTGTTCCTGGCCACCTGGAAGGACATTCCAAATGACAACGAGGCACAGTTCCAAATCAAAGACATCCACCTCAACTCGGGTAACAGGAATAAATGTGCTCTGTGCATAAGTGAATTGGGTAACGTGTGTGAAGGAAGATGAGAATGAATGAAATGGTGGAAATGAAACAAATAAGCAAAGATAGGATGGAGGGAAGTGCTGTACTCCGTATCAGTGCTTTGTATCATATTGACTGTCACACGCTCTGTCTTTTAAAAGAACACACTGTCCTGTTAAGGTCTGTCTCTGAAGAGTGCTGATTGGGTGGCATGTCTGGGTGTAATTAACTCGAGGCAGGTTTTTGGGGAATAATCCTCTTCCGCATGACTGTTTGCATAAAATAATTGTGAATCACACTGGCATGAACATGCACACACACTCTCAGTGATATTGCTAATGAATGCACTGTGGGTGTCTTCAGTGCTCTTTTGTTGACTCTTTCTCTCTTCTCTCCATTTGGCTTGGCATTTAATATAGGTGTTGCTGCATTAAGTATTAATCTCCTGTCCCAAAGCAAAATATTTTAATGTTAGCAAAGATTTGAGCTTGCAATTAAATGAATATGATGAGAAAGTCAGAGCAGCACAAAATATATAGAGTAGATTGTAAAGGAAACAACTCAACTTTATTGTGTGTTACTCATCAGTAAGTTTTTTTTTTTCTGTTTTGAACTTTCTATTCATAAAAGAATCCTGAATAAAATGTATTTGATAAAGACTTTGATCAAAAAAGAAAACATTTAATAATTAAAACTTTTCAACGGTAGTCAACTAGTCACATCTGATTCACAAAATAATGTTGTGAGATGGTTCTTTTTAGTGAATTGGTGAATCAATGTAACGTTTAAATAAGTGGATATCAAATTAACATTTCATTTACTCTTTGAAGTGCAGATCAATGTTTTTGTTCTATGAAAAAAATAGGCAACTTGGACACTTAAGATCTTCCACTTAAAGGGATAGTTCACCCAAAAATGAAAATTTGATGTTTATCTGCTTACCCCCAGGGCATCCAAGATGTAGGTGACTTTGTTTCTTCAGTAGAACACAAACAACATTTTTTAACTCAAACCGTTGCAGTCTGTCAGTCTTATAATGGAAGTGAATGGGAATCACGGCTTTGAGAGTAAAAAAAAAACATACACAAACAAAACCAAATCAAAGCCTGCGGCTCGTGACGATACATTGATGTCTAAAGACACGAAACGATCGGTCTGTGCAAGAAACTGAACAGTATTTATATCGCTTTTTACCTCTGATGCACTGCAATGTATGAACTGTCTGAATTGTCCTGAGTGCGTCCTCGACAGCCGGCGCGTGACGAGTCTTCTTCTTCTTCTTGCTTTACGGCGGATCGCAGACTTATAAGTGCATTAGTACAGTTCAGACATTGCAGTGCATCAGAGGTAAAAAAACTATATAAATACTGTTCAGTTTCTTGCACAGACCGATCGTTTTGTGTCTTTTCAAAGCCCTGATTCCCATTCACTTCTATTATATGACTGACAGACTGCAACGGTTTGAGTTAAAAATCTTCGTTTGTGTTCTACTGAAGAAACAAAGTCACCTACATCTTGGATGCCCTGGGGGTAAGCAGATAAACATCAAATTTTCATTTTTGGGTGAACTATCCCTTTAAGATTTTTGTTTCATGGAAGAATAAAAATAGAAGAATTTGAAGTTGAAAATTGGTTATTTTTGAGCTAACTTTTATTTTAAATCAGACTAATTACTGAATGGTTCATATGTAAGCGTGTAAGTAAAAATACGCATTTGCCACAGAGTTGCCATAGAGACTCACTCAGGTTAAATTTGTCTTCAGAAAACCAGCTATGTATGTCTGTTTTGTGTTGATGAGTAACTTCTCTCTCACAGACGCGGCCAGCAACAAGCTGCAAGGCAGTAATATCTTCACCATAGCCAAGAGAACAGTGGAGGGGCAGGACATGCTGTACCAGTCTGTCAAACTCACCAACGGCATTTGGGTGCTGGCAGAAATGCGCATACAGACCGGCAACCCCAACTACACGGTAAATGGGAACAAAGAGACATGGAGGATGTTGTAGTGGATGTGAAGAGACTAGCAAAGTATCACTCGAACACACATAGATCAATAAAGACAAGAGGATGTGCTGGAGGAGACGGTAGCGGCCGCATGTGAGAGAGTGTGTTTCGCAGAACGGCTCTCCTGTTATTTCCTAATGAGTCATGCGGGAGCAAGATCTGTGTGTTTGTGTGCACGCATGAGAGAAGCGGGTAAAAGGGGAAAGGACTGCTGGGTAGATAAAACACCTCCTTAAAGCCTACTGAGCTGCATGCCTAGATAGCATTTTACTGGCATAGTTGCCTCAAAGTCCAAAAATGCTGTCTAGTCAGGCTGCATGCTAGGTTGGAGACCCAGCCATTGTGTTCAGAGAGAAAGGGTATTTGGCAAATCCTGGGTGGGTGAAGATAAGGAAAGAAGACTGTCAAGAAAAGATGTCAATCCTCCTGTCAGTCCTTTCTCCCTTTGGTTTTGTGGGATTTGCCATTATCACTCAGCTCAATGCGGAGTGTTTGTTTCTTCTCCCTCGTGTTTCCTTTCACATTTCCCACATGAATCATGCTTTACAATTGTAGGGCACCATTTATTCTCTCAGATCTCAAGTGTACCTAGAATTGTGTACGCCGGCATGCTTCCTTCCCTGTAGCAGAATATGCATCCAAGAGAGAATTGAATTATTAATATATTATACAATTATAATTATTTTTCATCAGAGTTAATCAGCATATTCAGCTGTTTTCATCATAGCATGCACATTTATTATATTATTCCCTGCCACGATGTGGCACCTTTCTTGAGTCGTGTACAAATTGGTGTACCATTATTTTTCTTTAAAGCAATACGTGCACAAATCCCATCTTCTTTACAGAAGACACTAGATATGTTTCATAAACTATTATCTAACATAAAATTAATCACATCAAATGGATCTAGCACCTACTGAGTGCTTAATTTAGGCTAAATATGTGCCATGCACCCACGTATCCTCTATCACATCTTATTGTCTAAGTGACAAATGTTATTATTTATGATGTTTGATTTTATTGTTTTTTTTTTCCTGTGTTTGCTCATATCTGCACTCACCTTTGATGATGACATCACAATGCAGGAAATGGAGGTTGGGTGTTTTTCCCCCCCAAAATAATCTTAACCTAAATCTTTTACATCGTGCTGCCTTTAAATGAGCATGGTTTTTTTCTTTGACTTCCTACTATCAACAGTAAACAGTCCACTGAAACAAAGCACGTCTGTAATAACAGTGAATGTCACAACTATGTGACTTCATATAAGAGCAACTGTTTTGAATGATCAAGCAAACCACATGAGGAAATGTGTAGAAAACTTGGGAGTTATATTTTCTAGTCCTTTGCCATGATAGAAAAGCATGATATTATAGGAAGATACAGAGGTTGTGTGCACAGAATTATTTTCCAGATTTCATTCCAGGAATAATCAAATTGAATAGCCTTCATCAAAAGAGTTGCTCTTCAGCAGGAACCCGTCGATTCACGGCATGTGCTTTTAATGTGCACAAGACTCGCTCTCCTATACACACACCAGTGTTTCCTTTAGCGCTTTCAAACTGAATCTAAAAATCCGCTGTTAAATCTACACCGCCACCACAAAATTATATTTTATCTGAGATCTGAGCTGGCAGTCTGAATGAAATGTGATGGGATATGATGGATTGCTGCAAAATTATAGCAAGAAAACAAGTTGTTCTCCTGACTGCACGCAAAAACAAACTCGACCAGTGTTGTCCGAATCACTAATACGTGACTCACTTCTTTTCAAGAATCATTTAAACATTTTTTACAAACATTCAGACGGATCTTTCATCGAATAAACAAAATTTGTCGAAAAATTTGATTCGCGCACTTAAACTTCATGTTATTGACTGTATTTCTGAAGGAAACACTGATGCACAACACATCTGTATGGGTCTGCTAATCTTCCATCTCTCTCCTCACATCCTAACAGCCACTTTAAGAGGCAGTACTGTTATTCACAGCTCAGACACGTGCTCCATGCATCATGGTTGTTTTGTTCCTGGCTGTCGTTGTAGCATATAAACAATATTTTTCTGAAAGGACAGAAAAATGTGGCTATACTGTGAACTGTTGTGATATGTTGTTTTCTCTAAATATCTAGCAATGTTTCCATTAGCTACAAAGCTCTACAATTTGTCACTGTTCGTCGTCCCTATGGCAACCAGGCATCCAATGGCACGGCCCGATTCCCCTTTAAACACTGCTAGCATCTGATGGCAGGGATCTGTTAAAACATTCCTCCGCAAACCTTCGTGCAGCACCCTGCTGCTTCCACTCTTCCTGTCATCCCACCATCTCGTCTGTTTTCATTTGCGCTTTGATTACATTCTTCCCTATTGTCGCAACCCGCTGCTATATCTCTTAAGTCTTAGAGCCACACCATCCACTCTTCCTTCGTTCTCTGGTTCTTGCCCACCACCCACCTGTGCAGTATCTCCAGTCAAATTATAGAACTATGTATCTGTTAATAAAACGCCTCTGCGTACAGGAAACTGATGCCACAAAGCAAGTCGGCACCAGTGTCATTGCGTCTATGTGCATTTGTGCACCCACTACATTCTGCTAAGACAAAATCCTCCAAAATCTTGAAGGGGAGCAGGCTGGGGTTTGATTGTTAAGGACATGCCACCTCATTCTTAGATGTTCTCAGCAAATTCATTCAACTAATTTACCTGTCTAAATTTATACTGGTGAGGAGTTGAATGATCTGTACACTGTTCCCCAAGCTTTATATTGATCGTTATTTTTATATATCTATGTACAGTATATTGCATGTTCATTTTGTTAGAATTTTTGTATATAATTTTAATATATACTACCATTAAAGGTGACATATCATGAAAATCTAACTTTTCCAGGTTTTAAGTGCTATAATCGGGTCCCCGGTGCATCTACCAACCAAGGAAACGTGAAAAAGATTAACTCAGTAACTTTGTTTTGGTAAACATTTTTCTGCAAGTGTCTGAGAAAACGAGCGCGTCTGATTTCGCTCGTTGCCAGGTTTTCGCTACAAAACCCGCCCAATTACTACACAAAACTAGCCTGAAAATAACCCAATTGCTTTCGAGGGGGTCCCCCCATTAAAAATCGCATTCGGAGGTAAAATACACATTTTTTTGGCGGGGTTCTCCTAGTAGGCTACAATTCACATTCCAGGGCCTAAATATCACGTTATTGGGGTCGCTTCAACCTGCTGACATAAAAAACAACCGGCGCGTAAACTTGTGTGTGAATGAGAACTTAGTTTAGTACTCACATGCCTGTGACGGCTGCTTTCTGTCCATGTACTTCGGATATGTGCGCTCAGAAAACCGTATATCTGAAGTTTAAACTTGGTTTAAAATGCATGATTTCAGCGCGATAAACATGATAATCAGAACCAAAACAGAT
>NW_015633546.1:994515-1002053 GCF_001515625.1 Sinocyclocheilus rhinocerous
GTTTTTCTGTTTCCACTCAAAATAGGCATTTTCAAAATGATATAATAAATGATCTGTGGAGTATTTTGAGCTGGAAGTTCACAGACACATTCTGGGGACACCAGAGACTTATTGTAAAAAGGGGCATAATATGTCTCCTTTAAGTAAGACTTTGGGGTCAGTAACTTTTTTTTTTTTTATGACCCCAACTTTTTTATTTTTTATTAATAGATCGAAAGTGACAGTAAAGACATTTGAACAATGTACAGAAGCTTTCTATTTCAAATAAATGCCGTAGAACTTTCAATTAGTCAAAAAAGTCCTGGGGAAAAAAAATCACTGCTTCCACAAAAAAATATTAAGCAGCACAAATGTTTTCATCATTGATCATGAGAAATATTTATTGTGCAGCAAATCAGCGTATTAGATTGATTTCTGAAGGATCTTGTGACACGGAAGATGAGTTATGGCTGATAAAAATTCAGCTTTGCCATCACAGGAATATTGCATTTTAAAATGCATTCCAATGATATATTGCAATAATATTTCACAGTATTAATGTTACTGTATATTTGAATAAATGCTGCCTTCTTGAGCACAAGAGACTTCTTTCAAACACATTAGAAATCTTTCTCACCCTAAACTAAATAATAATAATAAACTGCAATATGCGTTACTTTTAGTGATTTCATTATATATTATCATATGCCTATATATAAATTAGTATGCATTAATTGAATCAACCAATATATTCTGCTTGGCTGTGATTCTATTCTATTATAAAGCATTTTTACCTTGAAACAAACACATGCAAATACTCGTTATTGGAAACATGTTCCATCATCCTTGGTGAACACAGTATTAGTAATCTCTAACTTAGTGTGTGTAGTCACTGAGCTCTTTCTTTTGACTAGTGGGAGCCTCACAATCACAAATCCGCTGTGGAAAGCTGCATGGTGATCTCATAGAAGCCCAGAGAGAACTCTTGGGTTTGGGAGGAATAAATTGTGCCATTGAGCTCTCCCTCACGCTCATCTCTTTCCCTTTCGCACTTCTGATGTCCTGTTGCGCAGTACCCACAAGCTTTCTGATTATCCTCTGTATGGTTGGTTCGTGAGAAGCCTCAAGTTTGCTGCAGCGCTCACTTGACAAAAGAGGAAGCAGGTGTTGCAGTAGATGGAGGTCTCCACTCGTGTCGACCTCTCCAAGCGCAGTTGCTCCTCTGGCATTAGTCTGCATTTGTTTGTCTATTACTCTGTTAGTGCCACATGAGATCCTTTTAGGAGGAACAGCTTTTTATGTGACTCACAGCAAGTAAACACAGCTTGCTTATGAATTTGCTACAGGTGGTTAGTTTAAATTGTTTCTCAAAAAGGGGTAAAGGCAGAAATATTCAACACCATTCAGATGTTTGGGGTTGGCAAGACTTTTTATAATGTTTTTGAAAGAAGTATCTAATGCTCACCAAGGCTGCATGTATTTGATCCAAAATATAATAAAACAGTAATCCGGTGAAATATTACCGTTTAAGTGAACCGTTTTCTATTTTAACATATGCGACCCTGGACCACAAAACTTGAAACTGAGATTTATACATCATCTGAAATCTAATAAATATGCTTTCCATTGATGTATGGTTTGTTAGGATAGGACAATATTTGGCCGAGATTAAAATGTAATTTATTTCAGCAGCCATTACTCCAGTCTTCAGTGTCACATAATCCTTTACTTCACATAATCTTACTTGACCCCAAATGTTTGAGCAGTGGTGTACTGTACATTTATAGAATTAATTTTATATATGCCTGGTGCAAGTAATGTTGTGCTTTCAGATTAGAAATGAATGTAAGAATCTTTTCTTCAGCTAATAATTGGAAGTGTTAGTCATAAAGTGTAAGCTTGTTTTGATCTTCTTCATGGCATTGTTTGTAATTTTGTGCTCTTGTATTTATTTTGTATTAGTGTGTTGGCAGGCTTTCAGCATTACTAGCGTTTATTTTCTCTCACCTTCTTTTTCTCCATTTTGTAATGTCTTAATTTTCTTAGCATGCCCTCAAATCTTCACTTAACAATTTTATGAAATTTAAATTGATACTTGCCAGTGTGTCTAATCTCTCTCTCTCTGTTTCTTTCCTCAGCTGTTGATAAAGTGCAGAGCGCCGGAGGTGTCTCAGTTTGTGTTCCAGTGCTATGAGTTAGTGCTGAAGAACTGAAGTGGCGGGAAACCAACAGGAAACTGCAGTTCCCAGGCATCGTTTGGGTGACTGAAACTTGATTGGACCAGTCAGAGAAAGAACCCCTGCTGTCTTTAAAATATTACAGTTACAGTAAAATACCACACACAAAATATAAAGATATCATCTTTAATTCACATATGTGCAGGTGTTCTACTCAGCAAATTTCATTCCTGTACTACGTGATTGCTTCACTGTTTATCCTGGGTGATTGTTTTTCCCCCTCATGGAGGTCAAGCATCATACACAGATTATCTCAGAGTTTTAGACCAGCCTGTATTCCTCATCCATCCAGTTGTAGGAAGGGTGTGTTTACCACAGTTGAAAACCTTTCAACACTGCTGTTTTTAATTTAGTCTTAATAATCAGACAATGGGTCGCTGGGTTTGTATTCACACAAACAGTTCAAATCTTTATTTATTTTTTGTTCTGTTTTATTAAAGCTCTCCCTAATCATTCCTCAGTAATTTAGGTCTCCCGCAATATCTTTTAAGGGAATGCTGTGTGTTTATCCAGAAGCACTACACAATTGCGGAGTAAACTTTTTCTTTGTCTTCAAAATATCTCTGTATTTGGTGATGACTAAGTTTGCAGTCATGTTTTGATATTAAGCTGGGTTTATTTTTAGTTACTACTGTCTTTTGTGTGCTGTGTATCAGTTGTGTGTGTGTGTGTGTGTGCGAGTTGGAGAGTCTGTTCCTCCTCCTGGCAATATTCCCTGTCCTCCCTTATTCCCCTGAATGACTATGTACATGCCCATATATTTGGGTGGGTTGTTAATTTAGTGTGTGTGTGTGTTAAAATGTTGGATCTGTGAGGGAGACTTGACTCCTAATAAGATCATCCTGCAGAAAGTGATATTCTTTATGGTATGAATATGTCTTAAATCACACTGAATGCGATGCACATGAAGTCTCCTGCTTTGCAAAACAACTTCACTGAACATGTTTCTTCTCTCATTCTTTACAGGACAGGGAAATGTAGTTAATCTTACATGTCCATGTGATGTTTAATTCTTTTAAACGATGTTGACAAGGTGGACAGACCTCTCTCAAGCTTAATGTAAAATACCACCAGGCAAAACACTGCTGACCTGGCACACACACAATGTTGTGTGTACACTTAAAAGTTCCCCAATAATATTGATTATTGTTTTTCTTTTAATCATAGTTTGTTGATTCTGTATGTGTTATATTCTGTGGGTTTAGTCGTAGGGGTGACTACAAGGAGATGTGCAGCAAAGAAATTTGCTTTACTTTTTGTTGGATTCTGTCATGAATGCATCTGTTATAGAAATTAAAAAAGTATATTACCCATTGATTTAAAGTGTAATAATTCCGGCCTGGATAATAAAAATAAATAAAACTAAAATAAAAAGCATTCAAACTGAACCTAAACCCTTGGCTTACATAACATGGACTGTCCAAAAAGTGCTTCAGAAATGTGTAATCCCTCAGCAAAATGTATGCAAGTCATTATATTTTAATACTTCATGACTATAAGTGACCACTCTTGTCTGCTTCAGTTACAGTCCTAACACCTTGTATATTGTTTTATTCATTCATACTGTTAGGCAATATGACTCAAACAGGCACCATGCTGCAAACTAACTAATTTAAACTTCCAAATATCACCTTATAGTAAATGTGAAATCCTGGCGGGCACAAGTTGAACCTGTATCTCATCTAATGACATTTTCTTGAGTGAAACTAATATGCCGTCTTACCTAAACTGGGGTTGCAAAGATTTCAAGAAATGCCATTTATTATGGTTTGCAGGCATGCATCATCCAGTCCTTCACTAAAACATTTGGTAAAGTCTGCAATTACTCATAATTGGTTGTGTAGAGTAGTTCTGTAGAGTTTTAGCAATATTTTTGTTTGGTAGGTTTTTTTTGCATGTTCTGTTTGGAAGCTATGATGGACATGTTCATATCCCCTTTTTATTCAGTACAGTATGAATCCTTGCTGAGCTCAAGTTTAAGTGCAATTTCCTCTTTGTTGTGTTGACTGTCCTGTGGTGATGAAATTACAGTGTAATGTAGAGTATTAAAGGAGCTAGGGGCCGCAATTGTGTATCCGACCATATAATTCAGTGGAAGTGCAATCATATGCCAAGCCAGAAGCTCAATTTTGAAGCTGATGGCAAGAAATCTAAGCAAGGAAGACGGGAGGCTTGCGTTGTAATCTATTGCTCATACTAATGAACTTGGCCTGGCAATTGAAAGCTACATATAGATGTTCTAGCATTCATGATTGATGTTTAATGGCCATTACTGTAGAGTTATGCACATACTGACAATCTGACATATGTCTCCCGACTATTTGTCAGGTTTAAGAATGGAGATAGAGGGAGAAAATGTATCATTTTAGATGTGGACTGCAGAGAGGACAAAAACCCAGAGCAATTAATCTTTCTTGTAAATCAAATTGGACAAATTGGATGAATGTATTTCAGGTTAGTAATCCAGATATCATTAGATAAGATCAGTCCATGCTGTTTTGCCCAGCACTTCTATTATCCAAATGAGACTGGAGAAATTAAAAGCTCTGGACTAGAGACACTCTAACTATTCCTGCAGATGACCATTAAATCTGAAAAGCTGAAGTTAGTAACAACCTTACCTGTTTTGTGTCTAGGTCCATGCATGCTTCTAGTGAACGTTAGTGGATTTGTAAGATTTTGAGAAGCGGTTTTTGAGACTCTTGAGGATGGATGGAGCGGGTTTCTCTGGCTAGTGAGCGAGGAGCGGCAATTGAAAAACCCGGAATGGAATTAAAGCGTATGTGATGGGAATGGGAATAGTGATAATGGAATGGGAAATCTCTTTAGCTCCGCACCACTCAAATAAGCGATTCCAGACCTTTCCAGGCTTTCCTTTTTTTTTTTCTTCTGGCGGATAAGAAATATACGAATTAACTTGACTATGGTAACTAAAATTTCTTCTTTGAAACTTTATTTACTCGATATCTTGTACTTTAATTTTATGCAACAGTACATCAGTGTCGTACTAAATATCAATACTTTCGTTTGTTTATGAAGCAGTAATCATCATTGCTGTTTGAGCTAGACAGTCGACGACAGCTACCTTATATTTTCACCCTGTATTCCTCTAATAATGTAAGTAATTTCTGAGGGACCTTTTTGAGCTGTTTATGGCCAGTAAACCGCGCAAGCCTAATAAAACCGTCATGAATCCGCGTCAAGCTGAACCACATGAGTGCGCGCGGAGGAGCAGCGCTTAGAACCGCACAGCAAGGACTGGAGACTGCTTCACGTGTAGCTTCAACGACAACGAGAGGTCTGTGCGGATACAGTCCACCTACAATCTTACGGAGTAACGATGGACCTTTGCGCAGACTGCATTTGGCGTTCGGTGAGGTGCACGGTGAAGCGCTGCTGAGATGATGAGGGAAGCTGTGAGAGGTTACGAGGAGAAAGGGTCAACGGTAACCTCGAGATCGAAGCGCACACGTTATGCTGAGAGCTGCCAAATGGATGCTGTTGGAAAATGACGGGTTTTGAGCTCCAGAGCTGTGTGTGTAGGAATACCGTGGGCTGACTGTGGAGCGTTGAGGACTGTTCCCCAATGGAATGCAGAAAAGACAGCGCAACTGCCGCAGTGAATGAAGTTGGTTGGTTTGTTGATCCACTCATTAACGCGTGATACTAACAGTATACTTAACCAAAAGAGATAGCGAAATGCATCAGAAGCATCAATGCATCTTATTTATTTGAACATCCGCGAAGTGCGTTCTCATCGGCGGGGGCGATTTAAGCACAAAAAGGCGCACGCTCACAATTCACCTTATTGTTTTGATTTGTTGAGCAGTTTTCCAAGCGTCTTCTTGATCGCTAGTGTTCGTCAGCAGTCCTGATCGGCGCGGGATGGTGGAGACGCTGAGCATCGCCGTCATCGGAGCGCCTGGAGTCGGGAAAACTTCTATCATCCGTCAGTTTATTTACAGTGACTTCTCCGAGACGTACACCCCCACCCAAACGCGATACGTGTACAGACCCTCGGTCATTCTTAACGGTGTTATGTACGACCTGAAGATTTTGGATGTCCCGCCAATTTCCTCCTTTCCTTCAAGCCCAAGTCAGGTAACCTAGGCTACAGTAAAGCGCTCATGCATGTAGTTTGTGTGATAACGCATCAGAATACAACACATGATGACATAAAAACAATGCAGTAAACGTTCAATTAAAGCCCATAAAATGTAGGATAAATACCCTAATGTATATAAGAGATAATAAAGAAATAGCCTAAGTGAAATATTTTGCTGTAAAAGTAGGCTACATATTGTTGAATAAGTTACATGGTAATTTTAAACATTTTCATACCCAAAACAAATACATATTTACAGTATTTAGGCTACTATAATACATTTTTCAATGACTATTGTCTCGTTCTTTCTTTCGGGATCAAAATCAGTATAAATGTGGGAAATGTAGGCTACTGTACGTTTTAAGGCACAGTGAACATTTTTTAGTAATAATATTATTTAATTATTGAAAATGTCTTGTCAAAAATAAGGCACTTTATAACGTTAGTGATTACTGTAATGTGGTAACGCGTTATAAAGGTTCAGGAGCCTGTTGTTTTAATCATCGATTTGACCTTGCACATCCTAACTGTCATTATTCAAATCCACACTTTTCCAATCCTGGTAAAAATAGAGTGTCCTTTTGTTCTTGTGAACTTTCATCAGTACAGCTGAACTGAATCTTCAACAGATCCATTAATAGACCGAGATTCCTGAGGAATGATAGTGTATTGCTTTAGGAGAGAGGGGCTTTCCTCTAGGAAAAAAGATCTCATTTGGAGTAGTTGCTATGGCGACATGGCTTGAACTGAGCATCTGTAAAGCTTGTTTTCTGTATCCTCCCTCTGGCAAATATTTCTTTCTCTCCCCCACCTCTCACTCGCTTCTGTGTATCTCCCCCTCATCTCTCTCTCTCTGTCTCACACACACTATTACTCTTCCTCTTATTTTGTCTAACAGTCTTGGCATTTAAAGCACCCCTCCAGTTATTCTAGTGGGAAGCTCCTCAAATGTCCAATGTTTTGGAATGATCCAAGACCCCAAAACAAGGTTTGTTAAAGGGGTCTTAGGATGCTACATGCACTTTTGCAAGTGGTTTGAACTGAAATGTGTGTTGGCAGTGTGTGTACACAACCACCCTATAATGATAAAAATCCACCCAGTGTTTTTTTTTTAATCTGGTTAAATGTTTTCCCCTTTCTCAAATCGAGCCGATCTCAGATGCCTGTCTGTGTGACGTCACACAGACAGGCCCCTCCCACGATAGTTTGATTGACAG
>NW_015633546.1:1002528-1007577 GCF_001515625.1 Sinocyclocheilus rhinocerous
GTCTATGTTTGCGCGAATCATTCGTGATCCAGCTTCATCTACAGAAGAAGTGAGTGTAAGGTTTTTTAATGAATATTTGCAAATCGCCTTTCTTAATAATGTGCTAATTAGCAAGTTTCACGATGAATACAGCTAAAGTAAACAGTCTGTGAGAGCAGCTCGGAAGAGAGGGGCGGGGTCAGCAGAGCTCATTAACATTTAAAGGAAAATGCTACAAAAACGGCTTGATCTGAAAAGATCTGTTTTTGACAGGGTAAAAAAGGTGTTTTTTACACTACCATTGAGAAATTTTAACCAAACTATGTTACAGACTTTTCATTAAGACCCTAAAGAATCATTTCAACTTGTGGAAAATGGGCATCCTATAACCCCTTTAAGAAAGCGGCATAGCTACATATGTTGTTAGAAATGTCTCTACAACATCCCCAGGTATTCTTGCATCACATGAGTTTTCTGTCGAAACCACCGCCATATTCTGTCAGTCAACTGCTACATGAAATACTTGCAGTGTATTGCGCAGAGATCTACCTCTGTCACAGGTTTAGTTTGTTTAGTTAGTAATCAACTTTCTGTAATATTCACACAAACACAAAAGATTTATTAGCTGTTTCAAGTGTGTTTCACTGGAGCAGAAAATCAACTCTGCAGAAGGGTAGATTTTATAACAAGGTAAAGAGTTACATTAGATTTAAATGCATTCATTTTGCAGACATTTTGATTTAATCAAAGCCATTTATACACCAGATTAATTATAAATCCAAGAAGTGCTACTATGCCAGAGTAGCACAATGCTAGATCCTTACAAATCCTCACAAATCCAGACAAATAATTTCAGCTCACCTCCTAATACACTCAGAGCATTTGCATGCAAGACAGGGCCAAGCAGAGATCTGTGGTCTCCTCAAACGGCTGAAAACCCAGAACACTGCCTTGCAAGGAATGAAATATAATTCACTTTTGACCTTTTTAAGATTTAAGGCTGACACAAATTCAACAAAATTCTCACAAATTCCCTTTAGGTCTGTCATCATCTGAAAGACTGAGAGGTCTTCAGAATGTAAAATCCTATTTGTTCTGTGAACAAACGGAGCTATTTTCTCACCTCATTTTCCCTGGGAGCATTTCAGAGTGAATTCCCTGCATCGTGACCACCTCACACAGCTTAAAGACCCACTCCAGACAAAGACCACCAAGGTCGCCTCAGCAACAAGTGATTGTGTTGATTGTTGCCAGGTTCTGTATTACCAAACAGAGTGTTGACACCAGTGAAAACACAATGAGAAAGAAATGTTATTAAATGGAGATGAGCGTGTTGAATGGAGAGATAAATGTCATGACGTCCCCACAGCGAATCAGAGAGGTGTTAGTGGTTCTGATGTCACGTCAGCAAAACGGAATGTAAAAATGATGAACATGCTGTGCTGAGGTGCGGTGGGGGCATTGCTTTCAGCGCTCGGAGCACATTGAGACACTGCAATCTAATTGAGACAGAGCACGCTGCAGCTAAATGCCATTTAGCTCCCTTTAGAGCATGGCAGGCTGGAGCACATAGAGAAGGTGTGTGTGGATAGATACATCTTTATTAAAATGCTTTTGACTTCTTTTGACAGGTGCTGGTGTTATATGCAGACGTTTCTGATGAGAGAAGGAATAAAACCAAAAGTTCAAAGTCATTGAAATCAAACATGATTTTAAATGGCTGTAGAGATGAAAGTGTATAGCAAATTCATAGATACAAAAAGCAGCTGAATAAGCTTAAACCCAAATACTAATAAAAGCTTTTAGACTAAGAAAGAAAATTCATAGACATAAAAAGCAAGTATTTACTTCTAAGTGGTGCAGCATGAAGCTCCATTCAGTTACATTGGAGTTTCCTCTGATCTAGGACCATTTTTGGCTGCTTTGCTTCAGCAGTTAGGCCCTGCTGGTAGATACCATTGCAACAACATTCTGCAGACAAAAAGTTGTGTTCTGACTTTTTTTCCCCCGAAGCAACATAATGTATAAATTACAAAAAAAAACAAAATATAAATATTTATATATATTGAATATATGTATATTGTTTTATATTAAATTATATTATATTGTACTACAGGGCTGTTGAATGCTTCAATCTGATTAGCTGACGAACATTTTAAGGTGTGCAATATTTTTTTTCATGGCTAAAGTAGTTCCGCTTCGCGTCGTGGCCACATTACCACCTTGGGTGTGCATTATTTTCTAATAATTCAATGGCCCATCGTTAGGGTTGGGTACCATTCACATTTTAAGCGGTACGGTACCAAGTCCAAAAGTCTCAATTTCAACATTTTGAACAATAGGGCCCTACAAACTTTTTATTTCTTTCTTTTTTCTTTTTTCCCCCCAGAAATTCTTGTTTTAATTTTTCTGAAAATCAAATGAAGGCATTAAACATGTATTTTAAATCAAATTAAAATTAAAGGAAGAAAAACTGTGAATATTCCTTTAAAAAAATTTTAATAGGCTAATACTTGTATTATTATTTTTTCTACAATTAAGTGATTAATCTGGTTGTAATATTTATTTTTATGATTTAATTGTTTTATTTAAATTTGATAGAAAATGGAATATATAAAGATGTACATTATACTGTACAAAAGTAATACGTTTTTGTGTTCATGCCGTCATATAGTGAGACGCAGAGGCCGAAAATCACCGCGAGCGTCACGCGTGCTTCAGTATTTGTATAGTAAACAAAACCGCGTTTCCGCCATTCATACATACAGAGGCAAGCGGAACATGCAGGATTCATATTTAAACCGTCTTTTTGCATTTTAATATTCACAGACACTAGTTCATATCGCGATTCGAATTAAGTGGCAGGGGCTACTTTTGATTTATTCGTCCAAATTCCGTGGCATTCCGCGCTACAGAGTAAATTACGTTCTCAGGTACCGAAATTTGGCACCGATTGATTTACCGTGAATCGGTACTCGGTAGTACCGACGCAATTCGGTCGGTACCCTTAAAAGTACAGAGTTCGGTACCCAACCCTACCCGTAGTCAATTATACCTTACTTATTATACATTAAATTGATATTTTAATGGAAATAATGTAAATGTGTCATTTATTTATTTTACATAATAGTTTAATTTATATTAATTTTTTCTGTTTAGTTATGGTAACAAGGGCTACACTGAAAAAAATTGGTCTGAGAAGTTGCTAGTAAATTTCACAATTAGTTGCAAAGAAATGGCAGTGACATTAAATTAAGCATGAATTTTTGAAGTTGAAAGGCTGAAATCTTGTTTTCTTTTTTCTTTTAATTTTTTTAATCTTTTTAATTTTATGTTTTCTTGAAAAACGTACTCCAATAATCTTTTTCTTCATTTATTTACAAAAAATGTTTTGACAGTGTAAAAAACAATGACAATTTCAAATTCTACATTCAACATTGCTTGCTTACACTTTCATATTCCATGCTATAAAATGGCTAAATCCTCACATCTCCCCATAATGCATCATGGAATATCTCCTGTACTGTAAGGTATCCACCTTATTTTTCCATAAGAGGCCATTTGTAAATTCTGTGGGTCCGGTCTCATCCGCGTCCAGCTATTTTTAGCTGTACAAAACAGCTTGTTTTGCTGCTTGATATTGCAAACGGGTGTGTCTTACCATATTATTTTAATGTCTTATCTTATGAACACACTGGCTTGTAGCGCAAACAGTTTTACCGTTTGCTGCACTTTGTAATTCTTCTCATTATTTCCCTACAGCGGCTAATGAACCGGATGTCTCACACATTCACAGAAAACAGCTTACTTCCGCATTGAAAAATAAGGTGGATATCTCTGTACACTGGAATGCAAAATGCAATAGTATCGCTCAGCTCCTGCTGATATTCGTCGTATAGACAACTGTGAATGATAATCTTTGACTGCTTGGCAACTTTGGTGACTGAATGTCGCAGTTTGTTCACATGATGCCATGGCAGATGGAGCAGATCAAAAGCCAGCATGATTCAGGATTTCCTGTTACTGCCAGCCTCTCGTTCTCGCTCTTGTTCTCTCTCAATTATGACAACAGAGGGCTCAGTGACACGTTCCCCCGCGTCTACAGCAGTTGCTTGATCATGTAATGGTCCTCAGAATGTGATAGAATTCACTTTGCCCAGAGCCATGCACTTCTCCTGAACTGTTTCTCACCACTAGCTGAGGAGAAAATGTGCTTGTGGCAGATTTTGGTTGTTCTTTTAGCCAGTGAAATTAGGAATATTAACTTGGGTTTTGTTTTTCTTGCTCTGTGCTCTGACACGACTGACTCTCAGTGGCTGTAGGGTCTCTTCTCATTCAGCACTGGTTTGCCACGCAATGCTTTTGCCAATGTCACACTGCTAACTCTTGACTCTTGCATTCTTTTCCTCTCATTCTATGGCACTCATTTTTTCTTTCAACTACTCTGTCTCTTTCAATCCCCTGAATAAGGGCGATTTGTTATGTGAAGGATCATTTTGTTACTTACAAAATAAACGGATCAATCTATCACTCTTGTCAAGTGTTTAAACTGCAAAAGTGATTATGGTCTAACCAGTGGAGATTCACACAGATTTTCTAAATTCACTCACTCATGCACAGCTTTAACAGCTTTTTAAACTCTCTTTTAATGTAAAACTAAAAACATTACATAAAATTGGAATGAAATATTCCTGTGAGTGACCCTTCTCAAGCTTTTGAGACAATATTAAATTCATCTGCCTTTAAAACAAATGCCGTTCAGAACTGGGCTGTCTCGAGGACAGATGTTCTCATTATTTTGTTTTTCACGCCTGAAAAGTGTAATCTCCAATTTAGGATGCATTGTCATACATCACAGTGTCAGTGGGAAGTAAAAAGAAACCAACACAATAATTCTAGCTGTATACCTTAGCATAAAATTAAGAAATATAATTGAGTAATTATACACTCTAAAAAATGCTGGGTTAAATACAACCCAGTGCTGGGTAAAATAGGGACAAACCCAGCAATTGGGCTGTTTTGACCCAGCGGTTGGGTTAAATGTTTAACCCAACCTTCTGGGTAGTAACC
>NW_015633546.1:1011456-1026350 GCF_001515625.1 Sinocyclocheilus rhinocerous
TTCTCGTTCTCGCTCTTGTTCTTTCTCACTTATGGCAACAGAGGGCTCAGTGACACGTTCCCCCGCGTCTACAGCAGTTGCTTGATCATGTAATGGTCCTCAGAATGTGATAGAATTCACTTTGCCCAGAGCCATGCACTTCTCCTGAACTGTTTCTCACCACTAGCTGAGGAGAAAATGTGCTTGTGGCAGATTTTGGTTGTTCTTTTAGCCAGTGAAATTAGGAATATTAACTTGGGTTTTGTTTTTCTTGCTCTGTGCTCTGACACGACTGACTCTCAGTGGCTGTAGGGTCTCTTCTCATTCAGCACTGGTTTGCCACGCAATGCTTTTGCCAATGTCACACTGCTAACTCTTGACTCTTGCATTCTTTTCCTCTCATTCTATGGCACTCATTTTTTCTTTCAACTACTCTGTCTCTTTCAATCCCCTGAATAAGGGCGATTTGTTATGTGAAGGATCATTTTGTTACTTACAAAATAAACGGATCAATCTATCACTCTTGTCAAGTGTTTAAACTGCAAAAGTGATTATGGTCTAACCAGTGGAGATTCACACAGATTTTCTAAATTCACTCACTCATGCACAGCTTTAACAGCTTTTTAAACTCTCTTTTAATGTAAAACTAAAAACATTACATAAAATTGGAATGAAATATTCCTGTGAGTGACCCTTCTCAAGCTTTTGAGACAATATTAAATTCATCTGCCTTTAAAACAAATGCCGTTCAGAACTGGGCTGTCTCGAGGACAGATGTTCTCATTATTTTGTTTTTCACGCCTGAAAAGTGTAATCTCCAATTTAGGATGCATTGTCATACATCACAGTGTCAGTGGGAAGTAAAAAGAAACCAACACAATAATTCTAGCTGTATACCTTAGCATAAAATTAAGAAATATAATTGAGTAATTATACACTCTAAAAAATGCTGGGTTAAATACAACCCAGTGCTGGGTAAAATAGGGACAAACCCAGCAATTGGGCTGTTTTGACCCAGCGGTTGGGTTAAATGTTTAACCCAACCTTCTGGGTAGTAACCCAACCGCTGGGTCAAAACAACCCAATTGCTGGGTTTGTCCCTATTTTACCCAGCACTGGGTTGTATTTAACCCAGCATTTTTTAGAGTGTACCATCAATTATCAGGGACTGAGCCAGAAATAAAGATGATGATAATGAACAAGCAGTTTAGTTCCCTGGCATGTAATGATTTAACTGAGACACGGTTATTTGCATCTTTTCTGGATTATTTCCACATCTACATTTGGCACCTCTGCCACCTGACTGTTTTATAGATGAATGAATGTTGTGCTGAAAGAATGATTTTGTTTTGCCTCCAGTCATGAATAAACAAGTGGCTTAGAGAGAAAGATTCAGCAGTATTATGTACAAAAAAAATGAATGCGTTAGGTATTGTATTAGAACAGTGTTTCAAATATATTTTTAATCATATTTAATAGAATTCAAGTTTTTGTTATTGAACATCCTTTAAAAATTTTGAGAAAACTAATAATAGAAAGAAAGAAAGACATTTCGAGAAATAACTATCAATGAATTATCAAACTGATGGAGCTCTATGTGGTTCTGAATAGAGTTCCCTTCCTGCTCCTATTTTAGCCTAACAATAGTGTCTGTCCAAGCTGTCCATTCAGCAGCACATCAAACGTACGCGTGGATCAGATCACATTTATTTGTGAACACGCTTGGCAGCTTTCAGCAGCACAGCTACCCATTCAGCAATTTCTGGTGGACATCTTCCAAGTTTTTGCTTTAAGTGGATACCTTCCTTGCCCAGAGGAGAATGTTGAATTATGATGAAAGTGAATCTGAACGTGTCCCCTCTCACACTCACAGGAAAGAACAGAACTGAGGCTTGGCAAGGAGAGAGAGAGAAGCTTCTATTTTTAGCTTTGATGGGGATGGCAGCGCATCTGAAACATCTAACAGGCACACCGAGGGAGCATTTATGTGAGAACAGTGCTCAGCAGAAAAGACCCAAAGCTTCGAGGCTCATGTTTAATTGACATAAATTTGTCTTGCGCTCTAGCACCATAGTTAATGCTCAAAACCACTGCAGATAATTGCTTCAATCTACCACTGATCACTGAGCTAGAACTCCGTAAAATCTCATAGAATGTTGCGTTTGTGCTTAATAAGGTCTGAGAACCGTCAGATTTCCCAGTGGAGACGGAGGGCAAGGCATCTGCTTTTGATGTGCAGAAAATTGAAAAAGGAAAAAAGCAAAAGAGAGAGGGGAAAAAAGGACAAAGACTTCCTGTTTTAAACCCAAACACACAGACTCTATCCCCTTCTATTCTTTGGTTTTATAGATGATCAGTCATAAAGTTGGAGAGTGTGGTGGGAATGCAGAAAGCTATATTTTGCACAAAAATGTGCCTTAGTGTTTTTCTGTCTACATAATAAAAGTCCGTTTCGAACCCATGATTCCAGACACCTTCTTTTGTGTTCCAAAGAAGTAAGGTAATCATACAGATTTGGAACGACATCATGATACCATTTCATTTTTGAGTCAACTATCCCTTTAAGAGTCCTTCACACTATAATGATCTACAATATGTCAGTGTGTTTATCTGCACACCTGATTGCTTTCATTATTATTAGGCCTATACACTAATGTGTGAGCGTGCACGAGTGCAGAATCACAGTAGTCATCTCTGAGTGTGAAATATTAGCAGCAGGCTGCTTTTCTAACATCAGTAGAGGATGAAGGTAATTATTCCTCTGTCGAGATGAATGTGCAACCACTGTCTTTGCTACAGTTGACATCGATTTTCTTTATAAGCAAGATCAGCTTGTGACGAATGGCTTCAATTTGACTTCCTTCTCTCACTCGATCTTTCTTCTGTGCCCAACACACACAAATGCAGATCACAATCAATATGGCAATTAAACAAGATCTACTGGAATTTCACCACATGCAAGCTCTATTTGGTTCAATCACTGATTCTTTAGAGTTTAGTTATTAGGGATGTGTTGTGGTTAGTCCTGTGAGGCCAGACTTTTCACTTGCAGCTTTTTTGAAGCCTAGGTTAATTTCACACTGTGTTTGTCATTGAAAACTATTTAAATTCAGCATGAAATGGAAATTGTGATCATCTTCCCATATTATCTGAGTGAAACATCTTCTCGAGAAAAAATAAATTTAAGGTGGGACTTGATTTAGTTAGTAGTTTTCCTATGGTCTCAAAGGCTAACAGTATTTGAGTCGCTGATATATGAACAAATGTGTGACGTCAGCATCTATTCACAGCTTGCTTATTTATGTATGTATTGCATGTATGTACAGGTGCATCCCAATAAATTAGAATGTCGTGGAAAAGTTAATTTATTTCAGTAATTCAACTCAAATTGTGAAACTCGTGTATTAAATAAATTCAGTGCACACAGACTGAAGTAGTTTAAGACTTTGGTTCTTTTAATTTTGATGATTTTGGCTCACATTTAACAAAAACCCACCAATTCACTATCTCAACAAATTAGAATATGGTGACATGCCAATCAGCTAATCAACTCAAAACACCTGCAAAGGTTTCCTGAGCCTTCAAAATGGTCTCTCAGTTTGGTTCACTAGGCTACACAATCATGGGGAAGACTGCTGATCTGACAGTTGTCCAGAAGACAATCACTGACACCCTTCATAAGGCCACATTAAGCCACAAACATTCATTGCCAAAGAAGCTGGCTGTTCACAGAGTGCTGTATCCAAGCATTTGTTTGTTTTGATACGTATGTATCTACGTATCTTCCTGTGCTGAATTTTCTGAAATAGATGATACTACAAAAATAGACTGAAGAAATCTATCAAAATAGCCTAACGCTAAAGTTTGTGTTGATTATTTCAGAGTCAGTAAACACAGCAGAATGTAGGCCTACAGGTGCATCTCAATAAATTAGAATGTCGTGGAAAAGTTCATTTATTTCAGTAATTCAACTCAAATTGTGAAATGGTCAATATCTAGTTTGCTTGTTTAATGCCTCACACAAACTCTGAATATCTTTCAAAGATTTTCCATAAATAAGGTAAATAAATCCAGTGATATTTTAGTAGCTGAAGGCTGATATGTACTAGGGTTGTGACAGTGAGGAAATTTTCCCACCGGTTAATCGACGTGTGACAACACCGGTAATACCGGTATCACGACGGTGGGGGTCGGTGACGCGGTGGGCAAATGACGTTACCGGTGTTGCGGCTTAATACCGGTATCTCCGTCAGCACCGTCTATCGCGGCAAGCCTAATATGTACATAATGCAATTTAATGAGAGAAGAACAAAACAGCTTGAATGAGTATTCTTTTTGTACAATATTTAATAAAAAATCACTCCGAAGCATAATGACAAAATGTTTTCTGAGACAGAGAGGTCTGCTCAAATAATTTATGTAATTTATCAAATAAAACAATAACATTTAATGTCATGGTATGACATGATATGCCACATCTGGCCTCCTATCAGAAATTCAGTATCAGTAGTTATATTATTATTTTTTACAATTTATCAATAATTTTATATAAAGACCTAAACTTTTTTTTTTTAAATCACCCCAAAAATATGCTGATATTTTTAGGCTATGTAAAGAAAACTGAAAATTTTAGTGTTTGCAACTAATAAATTTTTTCTCAAAGTTGTTGTTACGGGGCTGACGAGACGAGAGGCGTGCGGATCCATGTGCGAGCTTTTATTAATAAACAGTCAAAAACACAGGCAGGCTCGAACAACAGCAAACAGGTATGGCACAGGCAAGACAAAAGAGCAATCCTAAACGGGCTGGAGTCAGATGACAGCAAACGTAATCCAGAGGGCTTGACAAGAGGGGTAATCCATAAACGTGAGCATAAGACCAGGCGAGGAGCAAACAGTCCGAATCAGCAAGCAAAGGGTTAATCCAAGATACGTGGCAAGAATCAGGAACCAGGAAAACAGGCAAGGCAAGACTGACTAGATTATGAAAACTAGGGCAGGCTCCGTAAAATAGCTATCAAAGTGATAAACGCTAAACAATACTCCGCGTTGAATGGTGGTGTGAGACTGATTTATAGAGTGTGTGTTATTGGTAGCAGCTGTGTGATTGGTTTCAGGTGAGCTTGTGATTAGTGCAATGGAGCATGGGAAATGTAGTCCAGGGTGATGTGTAACAGTCTGTGTAGCGTGAGAGAACGGAAGTTTATAGACTGGATTCGTGACAGTTGTAATGTGGTCTTTTTCTGATCATTTAAATCTGTAAAGTACACGTCGGCTGCACTTGTTTGATCACAATCATGGTTTCTTGACCTTTAAATGTTTTCGTACCGCCACATGACCTAAACTACAACCAAAATGCAACATTGTGCAATGTTGTAATAATGTTTTTATATTTGATTGGAAGTTATTTTCATAAATGAATTGTACATTGGCTTTGTCAAGCAATCAATCAGTGGTCATCTGTTTTTGTCTGTCTGTCTGTTTGTTTCTATCAGGAGTGGCTGGATGCGCGGTGTAGAGGGGTCCGCAGCGCAAACGCCTACATTCTGGTCTATGACATCTGCTGTGTGGAGAGCTTTGAGTATGTCAAGATGATCCGACAGCAAATTGTGGATAACAGGTACGACAGAGCTCATTCAGAACCTGAAATGACCCACCTCAAAGAATAACAGAGAATCATTATCATGTTATAATAGATCCAAACAAAAGCAAATGTTTGACATTCCTTCTATTATTGTTAGAATGGGACAAACCGTGGTCATGAAACAGCTCAGTAGCAGTACGACGCACATCAGCACTGATTAATGTAACTGTATCAGCTGCACTGACAAACTACTAAATGGTTTTGATGTTTTTAATAACAGTTGGCCCTTGTTTCCCCAGCTGATGCTGAGATAATGAGGTGACATTTGAGAATATGGATGAGTGACATAGCATAGACACTGTCACCATTTACTACAGCTGATAAGAATATAATAGGTGCCTTTGAGAAAATCCTTTTACATATGCAGGTCTTGTGCACCATAGATTGCATGCAGCATCATGTATTTGCATAAAGGTCTTATGTGAACAGAAGGAATGACAGAAAATTATCTGCAGTCTCCACCTTTAGCCCTTTTCCCCGCCCACAATATCACACTTCTGTTTTACAAATGCTGCTCACGTTTTCACTGCTTTGAGGACGCCTCAGTCTAAGTGCAAACAGTCCTTTAGACTATAAGATTTTAATG
Organism: Sinocyclocheilus rhinocerous; assembly: GCF_001515625.1. Classification (NCBI taxonomy): domain Eukaryota; kingdom Metazoa; phylum Chordata; class Actinopteri; order Cypriniformes; family Cyprinidae; genus Sinocyclocheilus; species Sinocyclocheilus rhinocerous. The sequence continues at coordinate 1,017,665 of NW_015633546.1, forward strand.
ATCACTGTATTCAGTTAAATATATAGAGATTGCATGGGGATGTTTGATGTGGTAGAATATTGAATACACATGCAGAGCAGCTGTGGTATAGAAGAAAATTTTACAAACGTTCTTTGACTAAACATGGACTTGAAAGGTTTAAGATATAGTGAGAGGGGAGACGGGGGGAAGCCATACTGAGAGAGCACAGATAAACTATATGAAACGGGGATAAATCAGTGTAAAACATGACACAAGCACCCAGACACAGGAATGAGGGATTGGTGTAGGCTTATTAAACACAATGACATTGGTGTCTTTGACAGATTATTCAGCTCTTTTATGCTGAAATTACTTGCAAATTCTTTTCTTTCTCTCTGTCTATACTGAACACACATATATAATAGCATAAATCCTCAATATCTGACAGATTTGAAATGAGTAGAATCAGAATAAGAGCAGTAGTATGCTTTTTAATATTAAAATGAATAATATGGAATACCCTTGGGTCCTCAATTAAATTTAACGTGTTAAAATAAAGGTTTTAAATATTTATGATATGTAATTTGTGTATGCATGGAGCCTTTGGTAATTAGCTATTATGTAAAGATAGTCAATACTATATTAATTGGCCAGACATTTATTTAATAGCTACATATTCAAGCAGGCTGTTACACTTGACATTTTCTAAGCAAATAAATGAAACCTTGCATTTTTATTTGAGCTCCTTGTGCAACAGTGAATTGGCAATTAAATTTATTGCACTTTTTTCAGATGCACACACACACACACACTTGCCATTGAAGCCCCCTGAACATGAAATGCTTTCATTCTTCATTGTGTTTGTGTGTGTGTGTCTGTGTGTGTGTGTGTCTGTGACCTTCAAGCACAGTCAAGCGCTGAGAAAGGACACACATCATGCATTCTCCAGCACACATTATGAGCTCAGTGCCATTTTTTTAGAGCGTGTCAAGGAGCTGAGGGACTTTTCATGTTTGTGTGTGTGTGTGTCTTTGCATGTTTGCTGAAGATATTATCGTGCAAACATGAACAAATATTATGTCCAGCATAAATGTCACCTAGGAAATGGATCGATTCTCATGGGGTCGCTTTGTTTTACTTGCTAATTCCCTCTTAAACCTCTTTTTTATTGCTCTGCCATCTCACCTACCTTTCCTCTCTCGTCTCTTTCTGTGTCGTTCCATAAGAGTGGGCAGCAGTAGTGAGGTGCCCATCCTGGTGGTGGGCAGTAAGCGGGACCTTCAGCGGCATCGGTTCACCCAGCGCAGGGCCGTGTCTGTCCTGGTGAAGAAAACCTGGAAGTGCGGCTATGTTGAGTGCTCTGCTAAGTATAACTGGCATGTGCTTCTGCTCTTCAAAGAGCTCCTGGGAATAGCCGTGGCACGAGGACTGCGTCCGAACCACACCTCTATCCGACTCCAAGGGGCATTGCAGAGGAACCGCTGTAATGTCATGTGACAGATATGTAGCTTTTTTGAATTTATGCTTATTTAGGACCAGTTTGTTTTATCAGAGTCTTAATTATCTGATTTTAACTGGTTTTAAGTCAGTATTGAACGCCAGCTTTGCTGTACCACAAGGATGGAGCTTTGGGGACAAACTGTTAATCAAAATGGCTGGAATATTACCACCTAGGGGCCTCTGTAACTGATGCATTCATCTGATGGATTACCTTAGGTACTACTGATTTCACTTTTCTCCAGTGTACTCTAACAAACAGGAAAAATGGAAGCAGATAAGGATTTTTTTTTTTCATCTTACCAAAGTCTGTCAGGGTCGGAGTAAGATATTGCATCTGTCTCAAACAGAGTATAATTTGTTTCCCCTTCTTGCTCAGATTTAAATTCAGATGCCGTGGGTGCAAGTGTGACAGTTTTTAACTGTTGCTTGGAAACAGCTATTATGAAGGATGTACTTATCGTTTAGAAATAATGATGAGTGAAAGTTTGTTAACCCGTTGGAGTTATCTGTAGTGCTCGTCAAATTTGACCTAAAATATGAACCGATCTTTCCCTATGATATTGTATCAATTCAAAACAAAACAACAGTGGAGGAACAGTTTATATGTGCTTTCTCAGAAGCACTGACTTTAAAATAATCCCTGTCCTGTTACTCATTGGCCAGTTTCCTTTTTGCAAAACTGCTTCAGGACATTAATATTGAAGGAGCTGCAGGCTTCAGATCCTGCCACAACATTTCACTTCATAAACCTTATTAATCATATGCTGCAGCTCACAGACAGAAACCTTACCATTCTCCAATTCCATTTGTAGTAATTCATTGGGCCACCTTACACAGACCCTGCAAAAGTGTCAATAATATTCCTACAATGTGGTTGGAACAGCTTTTTGAATAGCAAAATGGTTTTGTCCATAAGGGGGTCGCACACTGGAAAAGAAGCGCCACGCCGTGTCTTTAAAATTTGAACATATGTTTTTCTATGAGTGTACACACACCAGTGGTGCCAATTAGCTACGACTGAGGCTGTGTATACTGGAAGATTGTGTATTGTGCATTGTGTTTGTCTTTCTGTGAGTTTGATAAAGTCTGTATGCTTCATATAGAGAGATATAATGCCCTTTCTCTTTCCATTTGCTCTATTTTTTCAAGCACCAAACTTTAAACTCAAGGATGCCACTTTGTTGACCACCATTCTTGAACTGAATTCTTGCCTGTTTGGTGATTAGGTTAAGTATTTACCAGTGAGTTGTCCTAGACGCAATGCGGCACTGCGCTTCTGTTCTGCTGTGTGACTGCCTTAAGAAATGTCTGAAAATTTGTCCTTAAAATAGGCACCAGCATTCATACTGATGAGCCGTCCTTCCATATAGTACACCTCTCCAGTTCACCGTTTTATTCCATGGTGGATGTATGAACAAGGCCAAGAGATACCTGGAGATCCTTAGCTGTTATCTTGGACTTCATTAAATCATGCTGACTTATTTCATTGCAAACTTCTTAGCACATTTGCCAAGATAGGTATATCCCAGCATGCATACTATATATAACTGCATTGCAATTTTCTCACCATATGCCCTGCCAAATCAAGTAAAATGGCAAACATCCTACCTCCTAAATATAGATCACTGAAGAAATGAGGCACAAAAATAATGTCTTCCTCTGGCAGGATAGTGAGGTGTTTTGCAGATTTCAGCAAGCATGTACAATCACTGGCACTCTAGAAGCTGTGAGAAGTGATGATAAAGGAAACAAGTCCTCTGGGGCTTCCCTAAACCTGAAGATTTCTGCTGAACCAGGATGCAGAGGAGGCTTACACCCTTTACTGCAGTGGACTGCAGTCTGTATGGTAGTGGATGACAGCGCAATCCACATCCTCTCTGGAGTATTTCTGAATGCAGAATACATTAAAGTTAAAGTGCTTTAGTGTCTGCAGTGAGATTTGGGTTGATCTGGGCCTACTGTTTTTTCTCGGCTAGCGTAGAGAACAGGTAGACGTTTGGCCCAAGCTTCAAATTAACTAATAGAGAACATCCTGTAGATGTACTGATTGATTGGCTGGCTGGCTGTGCGGAAGTGTTGATTCACAGCTAGAGTTGTCACACTGCTACACCTATTCTGTCACCTACTCTGGTCCGAGGTAATAAACTGTGGAGCATTGGCACACAGGTGGAAATTCGTTAGACGGAGAAAATTGACGGCCCTAGAAGCCGCGCACCCACCCCAAATGCTTTCCCATGACAGAAGGTCATAAGACATAATATTCTCAGAGTGTGCGAAGGAGAAAAATCAACCTCCTTCCTCACAAATGCAACTCTGACAGCCATCTATGCACTTGTACACATCTTACATGCCTCAAAAGAGCTAAGAACTTCTGTCAGCAGATGGAAACATAAATAAGATAGCAACTTGGGTCATCCTTCAGACTTTTTTATCATAAAGAATATGTTTTCTGTTTAATGGAGCTGCATGCTTTAATTGGCAAAACCAAAATCATTCAGGGGTAAATTGCACTGATGTACCTACATGAGTGAGTACAAGCAGATCTTTGTAACAGTACTTGAGCATTGTTTTTGTCTTTTTGTATAATGTTAGTGCGAAATAAGCTTAGCATGTAGTTTAAATGTAAGTGATGGAGAAAAAGTCAGGCTTGTGTTATAAAACAGCAGAGAGGGGCTCATACATTTGCATGCCACACAGTGTTGTGCTATGTTTGTGGACTGAGGACTAGACAATGTAGCAGATGTCAGGTTCTTGTGGAATATGTCCTGTGCTAGTAATGTTAAAGGCTTTAGACTGAACATTCAGACTTGCTGAATATGGATTGTCTTGGTAGGACTGTCTTTTTTTTTTTTTTAGATTTTAAAGGGCTACCTGCTTTTTTGTAAAAGGAAACAAATGTTTGTTTTCTTTTTAGTAGTTGTAATGTTTCATCAATGAAAAATAAATAAACCCTTTCAAACGATGCCTGAGGTATTCTTGTCTTTTGTTGAATATTTCATATATCACTTGTGTCTGGCATCCCAAACCAACTGCTTGCAATAGTATGTTCCTGCACAACCGGAGGCTGCAGTTTCAGGACCGCAGTTCTAGGACCCTATTCTTTTGTAACAGCGCCACCTACCGAATTGGATCACTAAAGATGGACGACATGGACAGCAATCAGAGTGAGTAACTTTACCGATTTTCAATTAAGTTTTATTTTATAACCTTAAAATTATGCAAAGTTTACGTAGCCAACGTGAGAACTGCTAAGAATTAATAATGAATTCCCGATTCCTAATTTTATTGATTATTACTATGTTCTTAATTCGTGACCATGATTTAATTAAGCTAAACCTTGTTGACATAATGACTACAATAAGTAAATCTAGCCAGCACATTAATTAAACTTAAAAAGATGATAAAAGCATGTTGATGTGAGATGTGTCAGATTTACCTGTAGCTTACTGTATTAGTGTGAAAACTTGTTTGATACTGTCTTCATGAAAACATTCCAAAATGCTTTAATGTGGTCTTATTATTATTAAGTGCTCTTTGTCTGCTTTAAGTGAAGTAACTTCACTGTACTTAAAGCAGACAAAGACCACTTATTAATAATAATAATAATAATTTTTCTCAAACAGCCATAATATCTGATATCAGATCAAATGAATGTGTACACATTTGCTTTGAACTATTTTTATTGTAATATCAATTTGATTATTTTGATGGTAGCCTTTAGACAACTGTTGATAAGTAACTCTGCGACTACATGTCAACTAGCAGTCATTAGAGTATTAGTAGACTGTATGCTAAATATCTGCTAACACTTTTTTTGATGGTTCCCCAACAGATATTCTACTCACTATAAGCAACTTTGCAAGTACATCAACTTATTCTACCAACCCTAACCTTAACTAAGCCTACCAATAGTCTAATGAGAGTTAGTTGTTCGGTAGGTGGCGCTGTTACAAAAGAATAGGGTCCTACAACTGCGGTCCTGAAACTGCAGCCTCCGGTTGTGCAGGAACACCCTTCTCACTGCTTGTGCCACATTTGAAACGCTGTGGCGCCATCAATCGGTGAAAGATCATAAAACATCACATGACTGCAGTCTCCATGTCCTATTCTATGAAATACCTGAACACAAAGTTATCTCAATACTTTAATAAAAAATAAGAAAAGCAATTCAGGCCCGCCCAAAAAACCTGAACACAAAAATGGTAAAAAAATAAATTAAAAAATCATCAGTCTCTTGTCCAATTAATACAGAACGTGTTTGGTCCAGTATTTTCGTTAAAGGGTTAGTTCACCCTAAAATGAAAATTAGTGTTTTACTCACCCTCGAAGCATCCTATGTGTATGTGACTTTCTTCTTTCAGACGAATCCAATCGGAGTATATTATATTAAAAATGGTCCTGGCCCCTCCAAGCCTTTTTAAAATATAACTCCGATTGGATTCGTCTGAAAGAAGAAAGTCGCATACATCTAGGATGCTTCAAGGGTGAGTAAAACACAGGCTAATTTTAATTTTTGGGTGAACTAACCCTTTAATAGACGGTTTTCTCATTGTCTGCTGGGAGCGGCAAATAGAAAATCTGGAGTTCAAGTGATGGAGTTATTACATAACGCGTTGAGAGGAGACACTCCGCTCCACTTATGTTTTGATCCAGTCCTTACATTTCTTGGCGATGTTTTAAAGTCCGTGTAAAGCAATATTAAATATGTGTTCTGAGTTTGTCACTCCACAGAAAAATGTGTTATTAAACCACCCAAATTTGAATGATAAAAAACCGCCAAGTAAATAAAATAAGTTGTCAAAATCCTGACAAAATAAGTGCGTGTCCGCAGTCTGCGCTGAAACCACGCCCACTCGCGGGAAAGCTGCCGCCTCTCTCTCCAACTGTCACACACACCGATACAACCAGAATGGATGATTCCTCTTCAGCTTAATTGGATTTTCAACAGCCATACAACAGGAACAGGTAATATGAATCAACGTGAGGAAGGCATAGCTAGCTAGCAAACTGCAGGCTGTAGTAACAAACGGTAATGACAACACTGGACGCGACAAAGCGACCCTTGAAAATCTTTGTCTCAGTACGTCATAAATAGAACGAGTGTCGGGGATTTGTCTGTCGCGCCGCGCCGCATCCAGTGTAGACATGTTACAAAATAGGTAATTATTTTGTGCGTCGCGCCGCTAGCGGCCGTAGACGGTGTAGGGCAGGCCTAAAGCCCCATTCAAGCCCTGCTCACACTGCCAGCGACTTTTTCGCTGTATGTCGCTAGACTCTGTGCTGTGAAGACGCTTGTGGGCGTTCCTACTGCTGTCGCTCTAATGTTATTGGTAGACTGCACGTCTTGACATATCTTTAGAAAATGCAATCACAAACTATATATATTGCCGGTAAAACTAAGATATCCTTCTAATATGACTAGGAATTAGACTTAAAAGAAATAAAAGTACCATTCTGCTGTTGGAGAGAGTTGTTATATAAACTACAGCAGTGCTCCTGCATTAAACCATTAACCGGTGCTAAACTGCTCACTGCATCATATAATTAACAACTCGAACCATCAATGTATAAATCAAACGCACTACAGTTTTTGACCGCACGGCAGAGTAGCGTGCAAGATGAACTATGATCTTATGCTGTGTCTTCAAGGTATGGACTTGGATTGTACATGTTAATGAACAAGGAACACTCATAGCAAGTTGTTTTGGAACAATTGTTATTGGAGCACAAATAAAGAAAGACATTAGTTTTGCATCTATTTCCGTTTGCACGGACTCTGTTTGTACGCGTTCTAGAACTTGCTTACTCATATTATCAGCGGCAACGGCTTACTGAAAAACCGATACAGACCTCATACATCATCAGCCCGGAACTGCTTCCAGTGTACAACAGTGAGGGCAAGCTACATTAAAGTGATTATTACGTTTTGAATATGGATATTTTTCTTACAAAAACATGTCGCTGTGTGTCGCTGGCAGTGTGAACAGGGCTTAACGGTGCGTTTCTACTGGCACGTAGCGACTAGCGAGCGCAGCGGAATGAGTGTTTTCAATTCATTCCTATGGAAGTTGAGCTTAAATGCTTGCGCAGTGTATTATGGGATTGAAAGCGGCGCGGAAAAAGCGTTGACAGCTGAGAGCGTCAAAAAGATTGGGCATTCCTCGACTTTATGCAAAAAAGTCAGAAAAACGGGCGACAACCAATCGCTGTGAAAAGAAGATGAAATGTAAACAGGGTGTTTTTCAGAGGTGTGCTCTGCCATAAATTTGACACGCCCCAAAGCAGTGGCGTTGTAGCGTTGCCAACGGCACTGAGCGCAGATTTGACGCTGTAGTGGAAACGCACCGTAACCCGCGATTGAGCGGGCAAAACACTGATGCTTGCTCCAGGGTTGCCAGGTTTTCACAACAAAACCCGCCCAATTGCTACCCAAAACTAGCCCAATCGCTTTTCAAAGGGGTCCCCCAATAAAAATTGCCTTCTGGGGGATAAAATACACGTTTTTTGGCGGGGTTCCCCTGGTAAAATTTGCATGGGAAAACCGCGGACTTGGCAACACTGGCTTGCTCATACGCTCTAGTCTAGACCATAGACTGTATAAAAACTAGGACGTAGTGTCCGTGACGTCACCTGTAGTTTTCTGAAGAGCGTTTTTGAAGCTCAAAGTGGGCGGAGCGGGCCGTCGCCATCTTGGCAGTGCGTCACTCCCGGATAATCGTGCTCTCAGTGTATGGAAGGCCAAAAGGGCCAAAAACACGTGAATTTTAACGTGTCAACAACGCGTTAAACACGTGTATTTCACGCGTAAACAACACGTATTTAACGCGTTAAATACGTGTCCCTGAAAGGAATAACACAAAATAGGTAAAGCTTAAAGCAAAAATTTAAAGCTTAGAATCTCAACTTTTTAATAAATGTAATTATTTCGATCAACTCTTAACGAGCGCTAAGCAGTCCCTCTAAAATGAAGTGTGCCGCGGGCGGGATGCCCCCCCTTCGCAACAATATTACTAATCATATTTTTCAAACAACTGCCTTGATCAACAAAAAATTGATATTATTTGAAAGCTCCTAAGTAACTCCAAAGTAGTGCCGAGTTATTTGCTGATAAATGACCAAAAAAAATCATAATTTACAAAAATTTTTTTTTTTGTGCCATGTACTCTAATATGTAAAAAATATCATACAGCTCGGATAGTCATGTGTCATATGTCATTTGAAAGGT
>NW_015633546.1:1026360-1030820 GCF_001515625.1 Sinocyclocheilus rhinocerous
ATTTTCCTCATGAATTTATAACACACATAAAACTGCACAGGCAGCATGTAGTTTAGCATGTAGCGTTTTCGCTCATAACTTCATGAAACATGCATATATCATAGAAAACGACACGTCACTATTTGCAGAAAATTCTCCCGATTACAAAGTGCCCAAACTCACCATAATCCATCGTTTAGATCTAAAGACATATGTGTTATAGCTCTCATAAAGCTATAAAACAGAGAAAAGAATTAGGTCATGCTAAGCAAAAAATCAGAGGTTGCAGTCCTGTGCCGTTTTAGCTCGTAACTTCACCAAACATGCATAGATCTTGAAAAACCGCACAGCATTATTTTCAGAAAATTCTCCCGATTATTCACGATTACCCCAAATTTACCATAATCCGTCAATCAGATCGAAATATTTCGTTCATAGAGCTGTAACACATGAAAGCAGACAGGCGCACTGAGGCGCTGCAAAAAGACAGCTCTATGCTTCACGTTGCGTTTTCATTCATAACTTCACGAAACATGCATAGATCATGAAAAACCGCACGTCATTATTTTCAGAAAATTCTCCCGATTAAAATGAGCCCAGAGTTACCATAATCTGTCGATGAGATCCAAAGATATTGCTCATATTGCTATAACAAATAAAACCAAAGGGCGCACTTCAGGTGCAGCAGGACAAATAACTACTTTCAATTTGCGCTTTTATTCGTAACTTTATGAAACATGCACTAGATCATGGAAATGCAATATTCTCATGGTTTCTTACGCTTATCATTTCATGAAACATGCTCCGATTGTGGGAAATGGCATATCATTATTTACAGGCAGCAGATTCTCACGATTGAAATTAGTCCAAAATCAAAACAATCCATTGTGTCTTTCGTGTGTAAATAATACCTAAACCCATGAATTGAAGAAATCAGTTGGAGAGCTCTGTTGAACACTTGGCAAGCAGAATGTAAAACCTGTAATGTTTCTGTCTATTTTATCTTTTATATAACCCTTTTTTAAAATAATTAAGTATCATTTCAAAGCTTAGAAATTCAGCTTTCGAATGCATCCAACCATTTTGATCAACTCCTAACCAGTGCTGCCTAGTTCCTCTAAACCGGAGTGTACCGCCGACGGGCGCCCCCTAGCGAAGAAAAAAATAAGCATATTTTTCCAAATATCTGCCTTAACACAAAATAGGTCTCATTTGAAAGCTTGGAGTCTGACCTTTACAATGCATGTGGCCACTTTGATTAACTCCTAGGTAGTGCTGAGTTATTTGCGGATAAATAGAAAAAAATGTTTTCATAATTTATGAAAAATGTTTTTGTTCTATGTTCTATGTTCTATGTCAGAAACATCATACAGCTCAGATAGTCATGTGTCATATGTCATTTGAAAAGTCTCATCGAGTAGAATAAAACAAGTGTAATTGGTTGGGGCTTTGTCTAAACTTGAGTGAGGCATTCGAAAGACAACTTAGTCCAATAATCAGGCGCTTTTTGACAGGCTCTCAGTGTGAGCGCTGCATGCAGAACAGAACGTGAATTAAATGTTTAACCGGTATTCCTTTAAAGCAGATGGAAATAGTCTAGTTTTGTGATTGCGCACGAGTTCAGTGTCCCGTGAGAGTAACTCTACCGCTGAGCTAACACTAGAATGTGCGCTGTAGCACGATATAACAATATTTCTTTCAAAAGCAGATCGTGGAGACATTTTAATCGTCCACGATCAAAAATCGTCATATCGCACACCCCTAACTACCGGTTGGGAAACACTGGTCTAGACTAGTAGCAAAGAGTATACTTGCTAGTAGTAGTTATTATAGTGTTAGGGGAGGGGCCATGCTCAGTGGCTCCAGTGCGTCATCGAGACATGTCAGGCCCGCCCAAAAAACCTTAACACAAAAATGGTAAAACAAAACAAAACAACAACAACTCCACAATTCAGTACTACACAATTCAGTCTTTGTAAACAATACAGTTTTAACATTTATAATGTGTTTAGAAACAATTATCTGAATTGCCTTTACATGTACGGTTTCATAGAATATCTTCCCTGACAAGAATTTACCAGAAGAAATGGTCTGAAACGCAAGTTACTCACTATAAACTATTAACAGTGGAGTTAATTATAGTCCAACAGCACGTGATATTGATTAAATGTAAATTTACATAACATTAATACATCAAATAAATACTAGAATTGTCTATAACATTATAGAAGTGTCTATAATAGTAAGCATTTTAAATACTCTTTATTGTCGAGCCCATGTTTTGTATTACTCAGTACTTATTGGTATGTTTGTAATTCACGTGAATAATGTAGAGTAAAATGTGAGCGACTGGATGACAAACTATGAGCGTATGTAGTGCGCGGATGATTTCGCTCTCCTCTCGCGACAGTGGTCGTCGCTCCTGCTCTCTAACTCGCTGCTTTTCATGTCTCTGTCATCGGGGAGAAAAAGGGGGGAGTGCGCTGTTTCTCTCTCCCTGCCCCAGACCCTCCTCCTCATCTGGTAGCCCGTCCATCTCAGAGCATCGGCGGTGAGTTTTATGGGGAGAGTGGCCGCTCCCTGCAACGGCCCCGGCAGGATCGTGTCCTTTCTCACCGCAGTTCCGTGCTTATCCTGCAAACAGCAGCGGCGGCGGCGGCATCATCAGTCTGCGGCAGTGGACCGGGGCAGGAGGAGCATGAGCGAGCAGGGCAAGAGTGCCGCGTCCACGCCAGCGAGCGGGACACCAGCCCCGGGCTCGGACACATACAAAGGCTGGCTCTTTAAATGGACTAACTACATCAAAGGTTACCAGCGCAGATGGTTCGTGCTCAGCAACGGGCTGCTGTCCTATTACAGGTAAATAATGCGTCTTCCATATGCACATGTGTTGATGTCATTCATTTAGAATGCAATATATGCATATTTTTAGGCTACACTGGGCTATGTTAGTATGCTGTTGTGTGGCCGACCAGTGTAGGTGTCATGTCAAAGCAGGTCATGAGTGCTGTCAAAACCACATGCGGACGCTCATTGCACTTCATGAGCGCGTCTCTAGTGTGAACAGATGCTAGTCCGCCTCTAAAAACTATCGCCCCACTTTACCACCGTGTGTTTCTTTTTAACCCAGGTCCTTAAATGTCATTACGAGCGGATAAAAGCCTGTCTCTTATTAAACGACAACAGTACGCATTAGCGCGTCAGCTAGTGCTTATGCTAACGTCAACTGATATTCTCGTATAGCGATGCTGTGTGACGCTTTGTGAGAGTCGTTGCACTTTAATATCTGACAACCTACTTTTGCGTGTGTATGTGGGCGTGTCTTACAACTTTAGGTTTGATCATATATATGGCTTGATTTTATGGTGAACTTGGTCAACAGTCATTTATTCAGGTCCATATTCAGCCTCTGGCCAGCTACAGATGTGTTAGCCAGCGTTAGCTTTAGCCAGCGTACACGCAACGATCTAAAACATCCCTTACAAACATTTACCATGGTAACCAGCTTCCCTTAAAACATAATATGGAAAAGAAATATTTTTAAAGCCAAGTTTTCGCATATTAATTGATATTAATAGTTAATTTATATATGTTTTTGTGATCCACGAAAAAAATACTCTTTCTTTCTATATATGTATGTGGCTTTATCTGTATACATATGTGTGTTTGGGACAGACCTAGATGCGGTAATGCAACACACACACACATCACATAGCATAACTACACTCAGATTATTTTTTTTGTTTGTTTTGTGACAGCATCTTGAATGACAGGGGCTGAGATATCTGATGTGAAGCTTATGTATGCAGTAATACAGTATCTTTTTAAAATTTAAACCACCTTCACGTGTCACCTGTGAGCTCGGCCAGTAACACCTGTTGTTCAAGAGGCCCTTGAGCCAGCAATGGTAATCATGTTTCATTTCTCCCCTTGTGTCAGGAAGACAGGTGGATCACATGAGGTAACTGTCACAAAAAAATCCTAATTACTGCTGTCTTTTAATTGCTTAATTACCGCATCTAGGTCTGTCCCATAAAGCCCAAAACACACTGCACGATTTTAGCAGTCCTATAATATCACTGCATGTCACACTGTGCAACATGGATCTAATAAACTTGGGTAGGACTTGCGTGTAGACCGTACGATGATGACACCTGTTGACTCATACGCTACGATGCACGTTCCTATAGAAGAATAGAACATCATCAGCATGCGCTAGTGGTAAACAAAAAGAGCATGATAAATGCGGAAGCGGCGAAAGAGGAGGGGATAAGAGCTAGAGGTATGCAGTTTTATGTTTTAGCGCCATGTCGCATTTTTATTGGTTGGTCAGTAAACGTGGATCGTAACAGCAAACACACGGTGCGATGATCATGCTGTATCGTAGGCTATCTTTGGTCGCAAGACCGTGACTACGGCCGTCTTTGGACCTCTCACTGTACGACACAGGACCACCGATTAGGAGCCACGATCACAGAAAT
>NW_015633546.1:1032305-1034271 GCF_001515625.1 Sinocyclocheilus rhinocerous
GAGGTAAGCAGTTTTATGTTTTAGCGCCATGTCGCGTTGATTTCATGTCGCATTTTTATTGGTTGGTCAGTAAACGTGGATCGTAACAGCAAACACACGGTGCGATGATCATGCTGTATCGTAGGCTATCTTTGGTCGCAAGACCGTGACTACGGCCGTCTTTGGACCTCTCACTGTACGACACAGGACCACCGATTAGGAGCCACGATCACAGAAATCGCCACGATTGTTTCACGATGCCAATCAATCTTTCATCTGGGACAGCCGAAAATTGTGCAGTGTGTTTAGGGCTTAATAGAAGCGTTTAATGATTTAGTCGAGCATAAATATTGCCCATTGAAATGTATAAGTGATTGCTCATTATGTGACTAGGATGACGATATGCATACAGGAAAAGGTTAATATATGTGACCCTGGACCACAAAACCAGACATAAGGGTCATTTTTTTAAAAAAACAGGAAGGGGGCAAAAACCTTTTCACGGCACTGTATGTTCTTTGAGCTATAAAGATAAAGTATCCTACTGCTGGTGATTCTGCAGTTTCTGAAATATTGCATAACACTGGCCTTGGGATTATCAGTCTCTGAACTTTTTTTTTTAATTTCTTGCCCCATATTGACAATGTTGAAAATATTGCCAGTCTACATTGTTTCCAACAAGTGCATGTTGGACTTTCTCCCAGTTAAAGGAGGAGGAAATGGACTTCCTGCAAAAATGTATGGGAAAAATCGTAATTGTCATATCACAATTGTAGACTGTAACGGTGCGTTTCCACTGGCACGTAGCGAGCGCAGTGGAGCGAGCGTTTTCAATTCATTCCTATGGAAGTGGAGCTTAAACGCTCACGCGGTACATTATGGGATTGAAAGTGGCACAGAGAAAGAGTTGAGAGCAGCCGAGAGCATCAAAAAGGTTGGGCATTCCTCGACTTTATGCAAATATCGAGCGAAAAACACAGGGGCGGCATCCAATCGCTGTGAAAAGAAGAAGATGAATCGCAAACAGGGTGTAAACATTAACATTGTTTTTAGAGGCGTGCTCTGCCCTAAATTTGACACCCCAAAGCAGTGGCGTTGTAGCGTTGCCAGCAGCACTGAGCGCATATTTGACGCTGTAGTGGAAACACACTGTAAATGCAAGTCTTACGGTGCGTTTCCACTACAGCGTCAAATCTGCGCTCAGTGCCACTGGCAATGCTACAACACTAAAGCGACCATGTTTCCGGTCGCTTTCAATCCCATAATGCACCGTGTGAGCACTTAAGCTCAACTTCCATAGGAATGAATTGAAAACGCTCGCTCCGCTGCGCTCGCTACGTGCCAGTGGAAACGCACCGTTACCTTGCAGCCCTTGCAGTTTTAAGAGCCAATCAGCTGTGTTTATTCTAGAATGTACTTTCGTGTTTGGTGGAACAGCCTGAAAGAATAAAGATAAAGGAGCAGAACGTAGGATAGCTTTGTTGTCAGATTTTATTGCTTATTTGTAATATATTTTAACATAATATCGAACCATCATTTAACAAATAGTTTTGAACATTTTCATATTTTTCTGTTCAGGTTGATACACAGAACATACAGTGCCTTCAAATGCACCTGGGAAGCTCGTACCTTCCAGTCAGGCGTTCGTTGTTATGACATATTAGGCCTGGGCGATAAAACGGTATCGATATTTATCGACGGCACACCTTCGATATAGTGCACGATATAGGCACGTGCTATGAGTGACGCAGACAGGACACACAAAAACGAACATGAGGGCTGTGAGGAGATTGTGAGTAAAGTATGAATATTAGTCGAATTTAAAATAAACATTTGCATTTGAATGCAAAAATAGTACAATCCAATGTTAGATGTGCGTCAGGGAGCGTCATCAGTGGAGCACGAGATGCGGTGATGATGATGATATAAGTGGCGTTGCATTTTAATGTTTTGTTAGTCTAGCCCATGAGACGCACCGCTGCTGCAT